>NC_056740.1:240047007-240192007 GCF_019279795.1 Protopterus annectens | reverse complement strand
GACATAGGGGTTTATGTTCAGGCTGGTAAGCTTGTCTATAGTACCAGAATGGGGAATGGTGTCTAAGGCCTTTGCAAGGTCTAGGTAGGCTGTGTGTACCACCTTTCCCTCATCTCTAGCCTTGGTAACTGTCTCACAAAAGTCCACCAGGTTTAGGAGGCATGATCTGCCCTTAAAGTTGAACTGGGTAGGGTCCAGTGTTTGGATGTTCCCAATGTCTCTGTAAATGAGGTCCATGATGATGCACTCCATAGCCTTGTAGACCAAGCTAGTCAGGCTTATAGGATGATAGTTCCTGGAGTCTGTTGTGGCTCCACTTTTGTGGATTGGAATAACCATTGCTGTGCGCAAGTCTATGAGTACATAGCCTGTGGAGAGGCTGAGTTTGAACAGTGTGTTTAGGTGAGGGGTTAGTTCATCTTTGAGCTCGTGTAGGACGCAGCCTGGGACACCATCTGGTCCCATTGATGCTGTGTTTTTGGCCTTGGAGTGGGGTGTTTTAACCTGAGTATCTGTGGTTTCAGGGGCTCTACATTCTTCTGGTATGGTTATGGGCCCTTTTGGGGGTGAGGGGGGGTGAAGTTTGCAGTGAACCTGTCTGCCAGGATGTTGGTGATATTGGTTGGTTCAGTGTATTTTGTGCCATTCTGCACTAACTCTGAGCAGATCTGAGCATTGCCACTTAGATTCTTGACATAGCTAGAGAATGCCTTGTGGTTATCTTTGGAGTCCTTGGCAATTTTCCTTTTGAAGCTCGCCTTGGATGATTTTATGAGGGATTGTAGTTTTTTGCTGATACTGATCAGGGATGTCTTCCCTTCTTGGGATTTTACTCTTTTCTGTACTAGTTTCCTCCTTCTTTTGTATAGCTTGTTTATGGCAGGGGTCCACCAGACTGGTTTCCTTTTCTTGGAGGAGTGAGTCTTGGTTTTGCTTGGGATAGCACAATCCATGCATTCTTGTAGGTGCCCATAGAATACATTAGTAAAGGATTTTGCAGCTTGGGCAGCATTATCTTTTAGCATGGGGGCTTTGAAACTTTCCACCTCGGTATTAAGTAACATGAAATTTGCTTTTGAAAAGTTTTTCACAGTGGTTTCCTTGTCCTGGGGTGGCAGCAGAATGTGGATATCCAAAGTGATTTGTTTATGGTCAGATGTAACTAGCGAGGGGCTGACCTCTGGTATGGAACACCGGTCAACCATGTTGGCGATGACCAGGTCCAATATGTTGTCACCTCTGGTGAGAGTGTTGACCAGTTGATCCGGGGCATTTGAGTTTATAAATTCTAGGAAATGTTGGGCAAGGGAGCTAGTACTTGAGTAGTTCTCCCAGTTAATGTTTGGGTAATTGAAATCACCCAATATTAGGGTGTTTGGTAGAACCTTTTGTTTCCCAGTATTTCCAGAAACACGGAATGGGGGTCCTGAGACATAGTGGGTGAGCTGTAGCAAGCTACAATTTAAATTGCAGTTTTGCCTATTGTTAGTTGAACGTGGATGATCTCTGAAGCATTGTGCTGTGCCACTAACCTGGAGGTGTGGGTATCCTTGATGAATATGGATACGCCCCAACCTTTTGTATTTCGGTCCAGGTTCTGTGGCCAAAATGTATGGTATGAGTTGTAGCCTGGTAGTGCTGGGGTGCTCTCTGGAGCCTTAAACAAGGTTTCTGTTACTGCACATATATAAATTTTCTCCATACTGAGGAGTGCCTTGAGTGCATGCATTTTGAGGTTTAGACTTCTGTCATTGAGTAGCATTACCCTCAGTTTTTTGTTACTTGTGCTGTTTATGGCAGTGGGTTTGTCTTTTGAGCCTTGCCTAAAAACGGCACTATGGAGTGCCAAGAGCCTTAGCCAGTATTTGAAAGGCTAAGGATGACAGGTGCAAGCTGTATCTAGCGAAGCAGCATGGCTTGTCGAGCATGTCATCCCAGATGGACAGACACTGGATCCCCTTTGAATGACACCAGAAACTTAGCCAGTTGTTGAAACTGATATTTTTTTCTTTATACCATGGTATCATTCTTGGTGAGGGCAGGATGCTACTCAGGGTTAGGGTCATACCGGCCTGGGCTTCATGATCAGAGAGCTCTTCCATTTCTCTTCTGATGTAGTCCAGGGAGGTATGGCTCAGGTCATTCACACAAACATGGACAATGACAGAGCCATATTTGTACTTGTTCTGGAGTGACTTGAGTGCTTGTGTTATGTGGTGGATCCTGGCACCCGACAGGCAGCTTACTGAGTGGGACATTAGTGTGCCTGACTATAGAGTCACCTATTACTAGGGTCTATATCAGAACATCAAAGTTTTAAAACTTCAAATGTTCTAATATCGAACCATTTTAATCGAACGCTAAAAATAGCGAAGCTGCAGAACATCAAATTCTTTCCTAGGGAAATAATTCAGTTGGCCGGTTCTGTGGCTTCACTATTTTCAGTGCTGTGGTGGAGATTTATGGGTCGGGTTCAGGTAAGTGTGCGATTGTGTGGTTGTTAGGATTAGGGCATGGGTTAGGTGAGTTAGGGTTAGGGCGTGGGTTAGGTGAATTAGGTTTAGAGGCGGGTTAGGTGAGTTAGGGTTAGGGTGGGGGTTAGGTGAGTGTGCGATAGTGATGGACCTTAGGGTTAGGGTTTGGGTTAAGGTAAGTGGATAGATAGCAGTGTATGTATAGTTTAGTGTAGGGTTAGTTGTAGGATTATAAGTGAATGTGTGTGTGTATTGATGTTTTTTAGGTGTGCTTGTGTTGTGTGTTTGTGTTTCGGAATAGCAAATAGGAAAACATTCGCTATTCTGAATGTTGGATATTATGTGGTTTAGATATTTTAGGTTTGATGAAATAGCGTTCGCTATTTTCTTCTTTTGATAACGTGATATAAACGATATTACTAGTATGTTGGGTATGTTATTTTGCCTTAAGGGCTGTGATTGCTTGGCACACTGGTTTTGTGAAGTATGCATTTCATTGTTTGTGTTGGGGGTGGAGGTTGCTTGGATGTCTGTTTTGGAGGTCTCTGTTGCTTTTGCAGATTTTTATTTAGAGCTTCCGAGTATGTTTTTGTGTATTTATGTGTGTTTTTTTCCGGTGCTGGTTTAATGGGTCTATGTGAGACTGGTGGTGTGATGCAAGTATTTCCATTCTCCTCTTGACTGTCTGATCCAGTCATAGGTTGAGAGAGCATAGCCTCCAGTTTGGCTGTATAATTGCATCTCTCGCATGTATTAGTGTTTGGTGGTAGGAGGAGAGGGTTGTCTGTGTACATGAGGCAGTTGTAACATTGCCTCAAAATGCCCAGATTCACCAGTTGGACTGGAGAGTACACCTTAAACTGCCCTTTGGGCATGCCTGTGTAGGTACAGTGAACTGTTTTACTGAATGGCTGATAAGGCCGAAGAGAGCCTTGTCCTTCTGTACAGTATGGGGAGGTCTAGTGCTAGGGTAAGTGCTAAGTGCTTGCTATGAGTTTTGAGCAAGTGCCGGACTGAGAAATGAATGGCTTGAGTGCTTAAGTTGAAAGTTTGTCTAGTTCCAAGGGAAAAATTGAAGATTAGACTTTGTGGAGCCGGGAATAGTTATACCCTAGGTAACCGGCGCTGCCTAGCGCGCAAAACCGGGCAAATGCGTTTTTTATAGCAGGGAAATGAAATAGATAGAAATTAGCCCAAAATGGCCAATAAACTACTAATTTCTGGACTGAAACCACTTCTCCAGGGACAGATAGACTCCTCAAAGCTCCCCTCTCTCACAGGTGAACAGAGAAACTTCCTTCTATCCAAGTAAGGTATGGGCAAACACAGAGATTTGCAACACAGCCCTGAATTCAGCACTAACCTGAAAACTGGACTATACTAGCTTAGAAAGAAAGGAAACAAGTATATTTTTTGTTAAATGCACAGAAAATGATACTTACAGAGTTGTAGTCAATGCCTCTAGTAATAAAGTAGGAAGAAACACAAATACAGTAAAAGCAGATGAATAAAGTGCAATTTTTTTATAAAAATATATAAAACAATAGAAAATGAACAAACTGATTTAAACAAGTTACCCAGTTAACCAGAAAAAGCTCAAAACTGAGCCCTGTTCCAGCAGTCTTCAATCAGAAAAGTTCTAACTACACACTCCTGCTACTAGAGTTCAAGGGAACCTTCTCCAAAAAAGATGGCCTGGATCAGTGCTCATGTTATACAAACAAAGCTAGATTCAGCAGGCCTGAATCTGGTCTATGCTATAGCAACAAGGCACACCAATTTCAGAAAGAAACAATTCAAATAAGCAGGCACAATAAGCCTGTGACCAGAAATTCCCAGCTCAGAAGGGCAGAATCCAGCCTCTCCTCCCACAAGAGTGCAGACCACAAACCTTCTTAATGTAGACTAACTGGCCTGAAGCCCAAGTGCTTAAACCAGAACTAGTACACTTTTTAGAATAGCAGACACTAAGCCTTCAATCAGCAATTCCCAGCTTAGAAGGACGTAAGCTAACAGTCCTGCCACAACAGTGCAGACCACAAACCTTCTTAATGTAAAACAACCGGTATGAAGCCCAAGTGCTTAAACCAAAAGACTTAGAATAACAGTTACAATTTAACCATGCTACTACCAAGCAATAATAAATGCAGCAGAATAAATAACATTGAGTACTTTTAAGAAGAGGCAAAGGCAAAATAATGTAGGAGGAAACACAAATACAGTAAAAGCAGATGAATAAAGTGCATTTTTTTTTTTTTTTAGTAAAGTGCAAGGAGAGAGGAAGGAAGAACCTATGTGGGTTGGCCTTCTCAAATCTTCTCTCTGCATTAAGTAGAGTGAACACTAGACTCAGAATATGACCTCACTGTACTTGCAAATGAGATGGACCCAGGAGTAGTGTTCAAATACAGACTTACAGGAGGGTCGGGCAATTCCAGACCCACCAACACTAACACCAAGACAAGAACAGGGAGGGTGGGTGAGGGACTAACTTCAGAGAGACACATAGCACACTATTCAGTGAAACACACAGGTAACAGAAAAAATGAAATACAGTACTTTTAAAACTGCAAGTTTGTACTTAACAGAAGACGAAAATACAGCACTGCAAGTTTGCACTTAACTTCAGCTTCTAATGCAGGTGATTGTAGCTAACCAAGTCTCTCAGAAGTTATATATCTGGGGATTTATATATGGACATGCATAATGTTGACACAAAATTATCAGAATTTTGCACATCAACATGCTGCTATCCGTGCACCAAGAATCAATCTCAATGCATGCAAAAACAGAAAATGAAAAAAATAAAACATTGTTTTTTACAAGAGTTTGATATATGTATATATATATATATATATATATATATATATATATATATATATATATATATATATATATATATATCTATCTATATATATATATATATATATATATATATATATATATATATATATATATATATATATATTTATATATATATATATATATATATATATATATATATATATATATATTATATATATATATATATATATATATATATATATATATATATATATATATATATATATATATATACATATTTATATATATATATATATATATATATATATATATATATATATATATATATATATATATATATATATATATATATATATATATATATGGGAAGCACCCCAGTGTATTTCTAACAATTGTTTGCTGAGTAAGTAATAAGGCACATTTACAGAGATGGTAGTGCATTCTGTATGGAGGACTTGACTGTCAGCTGATTATCTTGCTTTTCTCTGTCACCAAAATACATTTCGATGACGTGAATGTGTTTATACATACTCTTCAACAGTGCATTATATAATGTGGCTTGAATTTGTATTTGTTTTGCATGCTGTTATAAGTGAAAAGAATATCAACAGTATTTTCTAGACCCTAACATAATGTTTACACATATATGTTCAATAATATAAGTTTGGAAGTTTTAACTCAAAGCGAGAAACTTTTAAAGTATGTATCTGTAATGAATAAATTCAGTAACAAAACATCTAAGGGAATAAGAACAGTAGGATATACACTTCTTGTTACAAATTATAGTCTTTTATAACATAGCTATGCAGCATGTTTATAGTAATTATGCATTCAGAAATCTGATAAGGAAAACACTTTTAAGAGTTAAGTAAATAAGCAGGAAACTAGAGCTATGCAACATGCCATCAAATATACTACTGCTAACAAAAATGGAAAATGTTTGGAATTACAGCCAAAGGAATATTAAAAAAAAATGTATTCTGATTTATAACAGAACGGCCAAGTATAATTGATGCCTCAGTAATATACAACAGTTTATTGTACACTTTATAGTATCATGCCAGTTTCATGTCCCTTCTGCCTTTTCTTTTTCTTTCACGGGTAGCTTTTGAGAAATATTCAAACAGTGACAAATATATGTTCATAGTTCATAGTAAGCACATGATTTCATCACAGCTGATATTATGGTTGATCAAACAGTTACCAAGTCACAAGCTCCAGTATCAGACAACATTACAAAGTTAATTCTACAAAGCATTTGAATTAGAAGTATCTATTTTTGTAGACATTTAATCATGTACTTACTGAAAGCTATCGATTACAGCAAACTTAGTAAAAAGTGTTACTTCTAAAAATAAATTTCTCCCTAATTTTGGCAACTGCATGATTACTGATCTTATGAATTCTGATTGAAAATCATAATGAAAACTAATTAATTATTTCATTCTTTAATTTTCTTCAAGCATTAACAGAACAACATATTTTGTATCAATGTACATTTTTTGAACAATAGGTAGGACAAAACTCATGTCTGGCATTATTTACTGACTGTAATCTTTGGTGATTTACCAAAAAAAGTAGAAATGTTACATATAACAGGATGAAATTATCAAGCAATACAGTGATGCTCTGCAAAATCACAGACAAGTCTTCACTTAATCCAATTCATTGCTGCAAGGGGTTAGAACCAACCTGGCATTCATTGGCTGAAATGTAAAGAAAATTATGAACTAATGTTCAAGTATGTCCCTTGCTAACATTATTTCTAAACAATTTCCTCTTGAAACACAGCAGTTACATTAAATCCATTTGCCAAATGGTTGATTCAAAAATATAGCTCAGCTGTTGTACATTTCCAGCATCTAAGAGTTGTTAGACATTGCAAATCTCTCTCACTTTCATTATTTATTACTATTTATTATTGTCTGAATATTTATTAAAGACAGTTATGAACAGCTGTAACATAAAAACCATTCAAGTACGAAAACAGATGACGAAGTCTTATATTTCTGTAGATTAGTTAATATTACTGGTATAGAAATCCAGCAATATATCATATCCTACTATTTAACTACAAAAGAAATTTAGAAAAAAAAGCATTATTAGCCACTAAATTAGCTTTAATCATTTACAGATGTTTGCTTTGAAAGATCACCATGAAATCTGAAATGCTGTATAAACAGCATGGAATGTGTAGTAGGTCATTCATATAAATGTTGCGGGCATATTTAAACTTACATTCAAAATGACTAAAATATTGTCCATTTTGCCAACTTAATTTCAACTGGCTGTTGCATCTGTTCCTTCAACAATGGTCAAGCTTTAAAAGGTAAAGAGCCTGGCAAAACTTTGTTTTTAATGGACACGTGGCTCTCTATGTCATGGAATAAATTAATAAAGACATTATTATAGAGCAACAGGCACTTATTTAGTCATTTAGCATGAAGGAAGAGGGGTTTGGCTATAAGCTGCTATTGAGTTTTAGTTTGCAGTCCTGGGTTTGATTTTCCAGAGTTCCTGCCTGCAACTTATATGGTTCTGACTAAATTATTTAACCAAAAAATGTTCTGTAGTCACCATTAAAATCTGCCACTTGTGTGTACTGTACTTAACTGGTCAACAAATAAATAACATAAAAATAAAACACATTCTTTTGTCAATAATGTGATTTAAAATACTGTACCTAAATGGGCAGAATTGTTGTTGGTTAGTGTTTTTTATTAAAACATTTTAATATTAGCTTATCTCAATGTTGTACAAAGATGATATAGCACTGCAATCAGTCTCTGAACAGAAGCTTTAACAAGTGACAAGAGGGCTGCATGTAGTGTAGCCAACTGGCACAAAGTGTTGGGGGTCACACCTCTTAGTCTTCCATATCCAAAATGAGGAAAACTACCTCTCATAATGTGGAACAAATTAGCAAAACGTGGAACACTTACTAACAGCTTGCTAACATCTTCAACTGGAAGGCTAATATAATGGTTAAAATTTGTGATTTTTTTTTCTTATAAAAAGTTATTTTGATTAATGTATATGAGTCAGATCTATTTGCCATGGATGTCAGTGAAAAAACTCCTGATATTGAATGTATGGTTGACCCTTTCAATGTGGAACTCCAAGGACATGATTTTTTTTAAGGACTCAAGTAAGAAACATTCCTCATAATGATGTATACTTGAGATGTATGGTTGGGGTAATGTGTGACAGGATAATGCCAAAGAAGCTGAAGATTAAGGTGTATAAAACAGTTTTGCAACATTGTATGTGTATGGTACAGAAGCCTGGGCAATGAAGTTAGAGCAGCTAAGGAAACTTGATGGAGATGAAGTGCCTGAGATCAGTAGTATAATGCACATTCAGGGACAGATGAAGAAATAAGGACACCCAAGCAGAAGCCAAAGTAGCCCTTATCACATAGAAGATCAAGTAGTTCAGTTTACAGTGGTTTGATCACATGTGCAGGAAAGTAGGAGATGATCTGGTAAAGAACATTTTAAAGAAACAGGAAGTAGGTGAGAGGAGATGAGGACGTCCAGGCAAGAGAGGGATGGATTGTATGATAGATGATCTGCAACAGTTGGGCACAACTGTCAAAAAAGGTTTGAGAAGTGTCTGTGAACTGAGAAATCTGGTGCTAGTTGACACAACACCACAGCCCCAGACAAAAAATAGGAAAAATGGGGCCAATTATGATAATCAACTTACCTCACAACAGAATATTTTTCATAAATTATTGTCGCCAGTCACATCCAGCACAACTCCCAAATCAGAAATACCATCTAAATATGTAAAGTGATAAAGTATGAAATGCTGCATATTTTTTATTACTATTTCTGATAGACAAAGTATTTGCCAGCACTTTCACTTTATATTTATTATCAAGTTAACTTTAACTTTATGTGTTTTTTTTTCTCTCCTTTCTTAATATTTTGTTTTGCAAATCATTTACCATGCAAACATACATGGTCACACATAAACACAATCAGAGTGTGTGCACATATATACAAATGCATGCACGCACGCACGCACGCACGCACGCGCACACACACACACACACACACACACACACACACACACACACACACACGCACGCACATGCACACACACATGCACACACTCACACACATGTACACACACACACGCACACACACACACACACACACACACACACACGCACACACCCACACACACACATGCTTACAGACCCATGGTCACACATACATGGTCGCTTAAAGTCATACTCATATGCAAACCCTATCAACAAAATTTCAGAATTCAGGATTTCTTTGCTAATGCAGGTCATGACAGAAATAAATGATAACAGTTTCACATGTAACTGTAGATATGAGTCATTTTAGAAAATAATTAATTCTAATAATTTTTGTAGCAAGTAGCCTATCAATTAGTAGTAAAACAAAGATGGCAAATTCACACATGCTTGATGATGATATATATTTGCATTAATAGGGCAATAACAGATTATTGCATGTAATCCACTGAAACTTGTAATCGAAGATTGTGCTAGTGTGGGCTTTATCTCTTCATTCTATAGTTATAGTGGTAAAACAAAATAATAGGAATATAATTTATAAGATTGTTAAAATGTCATGATTTAATAATTATAGAGAACACATGTATTGAACAATAAATTTCTGACCATTAATTCCAATGCCATATTTTTATATTTGTTGTCTACTTTAACAGATTTTCATTAATAATGAGTGGCATGAATCCATGAGTGGTAAAAAATTTGCTACCTATAATCCTGCAACAGAAGAAAAAATCTGTGATGTGGAAGAAGGGGGCAAGGTAAGCATTATGAAGTACTGATTGTTCTTATAGACTTAAAATGCATGCATACTATCACCCTGTGATGAGGGTCGTATAAACTCTGAGCTGCATAGTGAAACCTTTGACAAATTTGTGTGTTTTAGCCTGCCAAACACCATAATTTATTTTGCATTATACATTCTATGTTTATTTGACATATACCTTCTTATCAGAAGCAGTTCTGGAAAACTGTGCAAGTGCTATCTAAATTGTAGTACTTGTGGCTAATTCTATACATATAAGTATAATAGTCGTTTTATAAAATAACCATAATGTTTACAATAGGATAATGTGATTCCTGAAACAGGATAATGATGATTTCATGCTGAAACAGAGAATAAAATATGCAGACTGGAGGCAGAATAATTTGTTATAAAGTTTAGTCGGTTATGTTAATTAGCCTTAAGTTGGTTTCATTTTGTACTCATGGATTTAGCTGCTACAATATTTATATGCATACTGTTTGGCTTGAAGGAAATCTAAAATAGTCACATTGTTTTTTTTTAAGTAATTAAATGCCAGTAAAATAAGTTCATGACTCCCACAAATTGTAATATATTGTAAAAGAGTAGAATATGAAAGGCTAGAAATACCAAGATAGCATTTTGCAGTTTGTCTGATGAGTCAGAAAAAGAGTTGTCAAATATAGACTTTTATTGAACAAGTATATAATTCAGAATATTTGTAATATAATATTAGGGAAGTTCTGAAAGTATTATAATTTCAAAAAATGGCAAAAGATAACTTTAGCATAAAAAATAAATTAATCCAAAAAAAAAAATGCAAAGCATTTTCGCAAAAGTACAGGATGAGATAATAAAGAGAATTAGTAATTGTGAATGTTACCTTAAAAAAGGTCTCAAGTACTGTTTTGAGATGGAAGTACAATTCATATATACACTAAAATAGAGAACTTGAAGCAAAATTAGCAGTTTCATTACATTTCAAATTAATCACAAACAAAACTTGATTGCCACTAATTTTCAAAGAATCCAGCTTAATTATTTAATTCATTACACTGCACAATAACTGTACAACCTAAATGAAGGGAATTATGACTTTTAGGATTATTTAAAATGTGTTTATTATGTGCATTATGACACACTTGTTATTTATACCAAAAATATGCTCAGAAATACTACTTTTTAATAACACAAAATGCAGAGCTACTGTACATGTTATTTTGTTAAAGGAAATCACATTTATGAGCATATGTATGTTAAAAATATAAACGTTTCAAGTTTCACATTTTAAAGATCCTAATTTCCTTTCTTCCAGTTGTACTGTCAGAGTAATCAGTAGTGGTTTAAATAATTAAGGTGAATTCTTCCATATTCATAAGCATTAACCAGAATGCATTGGAAACCCAGGCTAAGGGAAATCTATACAAGAAGAAAAGAATAATTCAGAGATGAAAATACTGCCGTGAGTGGAATCCTCCAATGCAACACATCCTTTATTAATACAAGTCCAGTCACCTGCACAGAAGAGCTTTTACAACAGCTGTGGACTGTGCAAGCACCCTGACAGGGTGTGTGTTAATGTGCCCGGCAGAGGGCCTCTACACCCCTGGAAGGGCATTAATTACACATTAACACACACCCTAGTGGGCATTATTGTGCTTAGAGAATGGGCTCTCTGTAAAATTGTTATGTTTCAATTACTTATTTACAAATTTTTTATTACTATATTTCTTTATTGGTGTAAATAGTTCCTCCGACAAATGTTTCAAAGTTGCTGTAGTATATATAAATGGTGTTAGAGGAAGCATTTTGCATTCAAAATATATCATTTAAAAATAAATATATATAGATATTTGCTTTATTTTTGGTCCCTTACTGCTAAAATGTGTGATTTCTTGCCAGTCATTGGAGAGTGAAGTCACTAAATAATGACATACATTTGACTTTCAGACTTTATTTTCTTAAGAAACTTCATGTTAACACAAATCCTGTTATTTAACTTACTTTGTAATTTTTTAAGTAGGACATTTAAAATCTATTCCCATTTTTGAGCCTTTATCCCCCCCCCTTTACTTCAGGCTTTATCCAGGTTTCATGAGCTAAAAGGTTGAGAGGTGCACAAACCTCTTTGCTGCTGCTGCTAGTAGTCCCTCATCTCACAGTCTCTCCGTCTCACTCTCTCTCAGACACACACGCACGCACGCAGACGCATGCGCACACACACACACACACACACACACACACACACACACACACACACACACACACGCACACACGCATGCGCACACACACACACACACACACACACACACACACACACACACACACACACACACACACACACACACACACACACACACACACACACGCACACACACACACACACACACACACACACACACACACACACACACACGCACGCACACAGACACATGCGCACACACACACACACACACACACACACACACACACACACTCACGCACACAGACGCATGCGCACACACACACACACACACACACACACACACACACACACACACACACACACACACACACACACACACACACACACACACACACACACACACACACACACACACACACACACACACACACACACACACACACACACACACACACACACACACACACACTTTCACACACACACTTTAGAAAGTCCTGTTACTGAAGGAATTCTGTAATTTTTTAAGAAGAATATGTTCCTGTTTTGAGCCTTTGTTCCCCCTTTATTTTAGGTTTTAACTAGTTAACTTGATCTAAGAGGTGAGATTACGTAAACCTCCTGAATGCTGCTGTTGCTCGATTGCTCTCACTCTTTACTTTCTCTCACTCACGCACACCTTGCTTTCATGCATCAAGCACTCATTCACAGAGACAGAAATAAACACAAACAGAAACATACACACACAAATAAAGAAACATACACACACAAAGAAACAAACATACACACACAAAGAAACAAACATACACACACAAAGAAACAAACATACACACAAAGAAAAATAAACATACACCCACACACTTTTTTCTGTTATACTTAGTTTTTACACTTGCTAAACAACAAAAGCACTATTTAGTGAGTGTAAAATAATGGCTTGATCAATCTAGGTTTCACTCACATGCACGCATACACTCACATACACAGACATAAACACACAGACATACACGCTTTTGATATTTGGTTTTCTTTTTTTTTTAAAAAAGATTTTACACTTGCTAAACAGCAGAAGCGCCACTTACCGAGTGTAAAATAATACCAGCTGTTATGTATTTTTCAGTCCGATCTCCACGGCAGCTTGATCTGCTGCCATGAAAAAGTAGATTTATTTTTCTGCGGGCATTACTTGTACATTTGTCCCCTGCTGGAAAATGTTTGTTCATTCTCCAGTCAGTGTGCAGACATACGGTTTGTCCATTCCCTAAAAATGGATAACCTTTCTTGCTGATTGCCTGAAGGCAGCAATACCCTATATGTATGCATATTTGTCCTCTCCATGTATCCAAGATCCCTAATGTATGCCATCAATCATGACCTTTCTGCACCAGGGCAACTATGCAGACAGTATGGCACTTGAACAGTAATTGTAGTGTGGCAAGCAAAACACACTAGGAAATTTGGATTGGGATTAAATGAGCGGAGGAAAGAAATTGGAATATGTGGTATAGTGACTCAGAATTTAGCTTGCATCATTATAACACTGTACACCAATGAAGTGTGTAACAGTAAAGATAAGCAGCATCCCATCGACATATAGACAGCACTTTAACTGATATCTGTCCGATCGACGGGAAGAGAGCGAAATGAGTTTCACCAACAGTGGAGTTTTCTTTTTTCTCCACTGTTATGTGACCTCTGAGTAGTAGATATATTTAAATTGGGGAAGTGTGGGGGGGGGGGTGCAACGATTTTGCCACTCCTGCAAAAATACTTATTTCTGAGGTTTGGAGAAACTCGTTTTGTTATTTTGCCATCAATTGTACTGCACTCGATTAAAGTTCTGTTGATGAGTCCACTTGCATCCAAATACACTAGTTCATTTGAATTTGATGCTTGATTCATAAAACAGTTATGCAAAGGAAAACATTTTATCAAATATTCATGCATACCAGTTTACATTTATATCTTATTATACTGCTTAGGCACTGCACCAATATTTTTGATCATCAAGGACCTGCAAAGATTTAGGCTATAAAGAGCCAAATGACTGTGATGATGTGCTGATGCCTTTCTTGGACTGTGCACAGAGGGGTGGTGAACATTAATCCATGTGTAAAACAGCATAATGTGTATTCTACATTTGCTAGGACCATACCTCTCAACTGCCCAGATATTCTCAGATTGTTTATTCATATTTTTGGTCAGTTTCTCAATAAATTGTGGTTTTCTGACAAATCACTGGCAAATCATTGAGGACTGAAGTCGGAAAGCAATAGCAGACATCTGAGTTTCAGACTTAATATCCTTCAGAAAATTCATGCTAATATAAAACCTGTTAGTCTGTCAACTTTCTAAGTTTGTAAGAGCAATATTTAAAAGGTGCCCCTATTTCTGGGCCTTTGTCTTGCATTGTTTATGCCCTAGATTTAGTGTTCTAAGAGGTTGAGAGGTATGACTAGGATTGATATGTGTGTGACAGCAAATTTCATTTCATTATTTTTATCAATGTACCATAGTTGATGTTACACGGGTTACTGATTACAGCCTTGCTTTCTACATGTCTGACTGATAGATGGATAGGTACAGTAGACCCTTTCCTGTGGCCATGATATGGTTAGCGTATACAGAACAGGGTTGATCATTTATTGTATGCAATAGCTATGTCTAGCTACAGTCAGTGGTCTTGTATGATTGCCATACAAACTAAATTGAATAATATTGTAATTGCTGTTACAGTCTATAGTATTTCTTTACTGCAGTTATAGTTTGCAATCCTGGTATTATGCAAGCTGCTTAATCGTTTTGCATACGAGCTGAACACAATTTAACTTTGTAGAATGTCTGTTCCACTGGCATACTGTTCTACTGGTTTTGAATTGCATTGACCTATTCACTGTGTATTTTTGGGACCCTGAACATACACACTGTAAACTAAGTTTTGCTTATGCCTGTTACTAGGCTTTATATGTTATTGGTTAATCCATGTCTCTAGATATTACATAGTTTACATTTTTCCCACATTCTCAATCTTATCCAATGAGTCTATTGCACATACATTGTCTTATCTTAACTGACTCTTATTTCTGTTCAGTTATAATCTTAGAGTTCAACGAAATCTCCTGTACAAAACATTTTTATTGTGGCTTTGCTGTTTCATTTGCTCACTTTGGCAAACTCTTCAGCTGTTTACGCCCTCATTAATTCCTTTTAGTTTCTCAATAGCAAAGTATTCTTTTTTATTTGAGTATGATTGCTTGAAACTGCATTTCCTTATTGATATTTTACTTGTTACGTATTGTGACAACTTTTTTTGAGTGATTGTTTTCTCCAAGTTGTGATGACCTCAGAATGAAAAGACAGAGTGGAGTAGAGAGTAACTAAAAACGCAAATGCTTAGACTAGAGTTGCCAGTTTTATGTTACTTGAACTCTAATACTTAACCAGACATGTTATATTAATTACTCAGGTTACTGGGTGTTGTGGAACAATGTACTCATATATGCAACACCAATTTGCTTACATGAGGCAGACCACACAACATGAAGTAAAGGTACACCGACAAAAAAAAATAAATAAATAGCTGCTAAACACCAATTAATTAAAAAAAATCATAAAAAAGAAATCACTTTATTTCATACAAGTCTGACTGCAGATTTTCCAAGATGTCAGAAACCACACAAAAGTAAAAAACAGTGTATACAGTCAAATAAGTACATTCAATTTAAAAGGCATCCAGTAAGAAAGGTTTTATTATGAACAGACTAGTAATAAAAACAGAATCAATAAACCAAAAGCATCCAGCATCCAACCAAATCTACATTCAGTTGCATGTGAAAAATGTATTACACTAATGCACACACACACACACACACACACACACACACACACACACACACACACACACACATATATGCACAAACACAGGTGCATACATACACACAAATACTATACTTGTATGTAATGCATTAATATAAATTTCTGTTGTGATACAGTTAAAATATTAATTAGAAAAGTACTTTTAAATAATATATTTTGGCAAAACTGAACAATGCTTTAATTGAGTTAATTCACAAATTTATGATACTGTGCAGTTCCTGGGATTCAAACACTATATCTCTGTCATACAATGTTATCAATGCCACAGTGACAAATCATGCAACAGTGATATACTGTGATTCAGTGACATAATAAAGTTACATGAAGCAACTCATTAGCTGATCATTAGCATATTGTTGAATCAAGCCCTACACTGTTACACATGACTGCACTACTGTTCTCAATAACATACCATGCAACAGAGTTGATCAGGCACTTTACAAACACACATACACAGGAACCATATCGACATATGCACAGACTATACCTCTATGTGATACATTACGTCTGTATTTTATTTTATTTTATTTTATTTTTTATTTATTTTTTTTATCTGGTTGTTGACTGGGTTAGTCCCACCAGCCTAGTAGCCTCTTTTCAGGTAAGACCCAAGGTGGTACTTATTGTACTATGGGAAATTTGGCCAGGGTATCAAGGAACTTCCTTACGCTTTTTGATTTGTGCTGTGGGATCTTTTACATCTACCTGAGCTATCACTAACTCAAGCAGAAGGGTGACACAGTCATGAGTGCAGCACTTCACTTTTGCTATACTGCAGTGCATAAAATTCATGTTGGGATGCAGTTAAAATACTAATTAAATAAGTACTTTTAGGTAATATGTATTTTGGTAAAACTGTGCAATGCTTGCATCTTATAGGTTCATAAGTTCATAGGTTTATACTTGGCTTACAACCACAAGAGTCTTTACAAGCCTAGCTTGCAATCCAACCCAGTTTTGTCACTGTGTTCCTTGGATGTCTTTATGGTAAGGTATGTTAGTAAAGAGATAGCTAAGAGTTACGTTAGAGGTATGTTAGTTGGGAATTAATTTTATATTGACCTCTGTTCATCAGAGACATGGGGGTCAGACCAGGAGTGAATTTGCTGTTTCCCATCCAGTGGTCAAGGTTTTTTGAAGATGGACTGGGATAAATGCTGCTTCATGTAGATGGGAAGCTTATTCCATAGTATGGGGTCCTTTGAGATGCATATCAATCTTTCCAACATGGTCTTTTTATGTTGCAGGCAAAGCTCAGATCCTTGGATCTAGTGTTTCTGGTGCTGTTTGTTTTGTGGATGTGCAAGAGATTAATCAGAACTGAATATGAGGATGCCATATATACTAGGCATAAATTGCCCTTCCGTAACCTGTAAGAGACTGAGTACAGAGATAAGGCTTTAAGGTGATGTGGGTAGAACAGGCTATTCATATCCTGGATTCTCCTGATAAGTAACCTTTGAGGGCATTCCAACTGTTGCAAGTGCTTGCTTGGGCACATGGCAAAGGGGGCATTGTACTCAGTGATGGTTCTGTTAAGGACTGAGTCGAGTGATGCTATAACTTCCTTGGATCTGGATGCCATGCCCTTGCTTATGAGTTGGGGGACATAGAATGATTTTCTTGCTAGCTCGGCTAGATGTTGGCTGGAGGCCAGGTTACTGACTATATATGTTCCCAGACCCTAAATATAGGATCAAATCTTAATGATGTTTTATCAATGGAGTAATTAGTTTGGGTGGATGATTTTTCAAAGGGCATTATAATGCATTTTTTCACTTTGAGTTTTAATCCATAACTTTGGCACCAGTCATTTGTTTGTGTTAGACCCTTTTGTAGGATGTTGCTTTCATCGGAGGAATCTGTGATAGCTCCTAATTTACAGTCATCTGTGAACTTGGTGAGCTACAGACCTTTGACATTAGCTTTTACTTCCAAAAAGTAGATGGCAAACAGGATAGGGCCCAACATGGAGCTGTGGGTACTCTGCTTGTGATTGGTCTCCTGATGGAAGTGGTCTAACCGATCCTGACTTCTTGGTTCCTAACTGATCCATCCAGAAATCCAGTGAGTTATATAGGGATTTATGGCAAGTTCTGAGAGTTTATCAACAGTAACTGAATTAGGTATTGTACTGAAGGCCTTGGCCAGGTCAATTTAGGTGGTATGTACAATGTTCCCCTCATCCACAGCCTGGGTGACCCTCGCAAAGTATTCTACTGGGTTGAATAGGCAAGACTTTCCCCTTAACAAAGCCAACCTGGGATGGGTACAGTGTCTGTAGGTTGCCATTGTCCTTGTTGATCATCTCCATGATAATTTGTTCCATGGCTCTGCATATCAGACTGATAGGTCAGAAGTTCCGTTGGTCAGTTGACGATCCACATTTATGAAGAGGTATGACCGTGACAGCCCTCCATTCACTTGGCACATAACATGTTTTGACGCTGTAGTTGAAGAGTGCCACAAGTGTTTCTGATAAGTCTTGTTTTAGGCTGTTTAGGATGCAATTGGTGATATTAGTAATACAAACACTAGGGAGAAGTGGAAGGGTAAATCAAGAATCAGACATTAAATTTTAAATGATACAAGCACTTTCATCCATATTTATTAAAATGAACTTCATCAGACAACAAGAACAAAGTAAGGAGCACAGTTTAAATAGCCCTCCATTAAACATATGACCCAAAAGGAAATTACATCACTGAAACAATTATTTAGAAACAACACCATCTTGAGGTTCAAAGACTGAACTACAACTAAATAAACAATCAGTTAATTCATAAAAGTGCTTGGCTACTATATAATATGATAGAACACACATTAAATTGAAATACAACCATAAAAGCCATCACATATAAACACTTAAAACCAAAAATATTACTATCCAGTGCCTTCAGTTTTAATAAGCACTGTATTGAGCATGTATCATTCAAACCAGGAAAGCTATAAACATTTAATCGAACTTGCCACTTAAGTTCACAGCATTCCAGTATAAGAGTCCAAGGACCCCTTCTTTCCTCAGATGAAACTTTCTGAATTATTTTGAATTTAAAATGATGTTCTGGGGAGGTCATAATATGTCTGGCTAGGGCATTATGAACATGCAGTTTATTAATACTATAAATATTCTCATATAGTCATTCTCTAAGTCTGCGTTCTGTTTTACCTATATAAAAACTTTCGAAGAACAAGCACGTAACCAGATAAACAGCACCTTTAGAGTTACAGTTAACCCTACCCTTGATCTCATAATTGGTATTACAGACTGTAAAATTATTGCCAATATCAACATATTTACAATAAGAGCAAACTTTGCACTTAAACATTCCAGGGCATTTAGTTAAAGGAAATTTCTCAGAATCAAAATGAATTTTTAGAATCAAATACATTTTTTTTAAATTGATACATTTCTTAAAAACAACCCAAGGATGATCACCCAATTTCTGTTTTAAATTAATATCATCCAGCAGTAGGTTCCAATTTTTATATAAAATTTCCTTAAGGTAAATAGCATCAATACTGAAAGAGGTGATGAAACTCAGACTAAAGCCAGTTGTCAATAAATTACTCTCTTGAATGCTATGGTCACCAAACCTTCCAGAGCTTTCCAGCCAGCCTTCATTGTTTATGATTGATTTAAAGAACCCAGTAAATTTCTTACTTTGTACTTCATTAATTAATTTGTCCACTAAAATAGATGCATACCCTTGTTTAAGAAACATAGCCCTTAAAATTCCACACTCATTGAAAAAGTCTTGTTCTAAACTGACCAGCCATATTCTAATTCCTTTTTGCATTTTTCTAGCTCCCATCCATTTCGCCAAAATGCTCTGTTGTAAAAGGCCAATTGGTCAGAGTGGCTAGAATGGTGGATACAAGTTCTAATATTCATCCTAGTTAAGGAACTGTTTGAGCTGGTTTTGCATAGCAACTGCATATATTTCGATTAAAATATTTCCTTGTGGGGATATATTTGCCAACATTGTCATGGCTATGTGGGAGCATAGATTTGTGCTGGACATTCCCTCCATTATGACAAATATTACAACTTACGTCTGCTTTTTGGATGACATATTTGTCATATGGAAATTGGCTGAGGGAAGTATCCACCAGTTTGTCCAATACATTAACAACACTACCCCTTCATGAAATTCACATCTGAATATCATCTTGAAGACTTTCCTAGTTGGATTTTTTATTAGAAAAGGACTGAAGGACAGAAATGTACTTCTAAAATTTATAGAAAAAGCACGTATTCCAGCACTTTTCTACACTTTACAATCTCCCACCCTTTTCACCAGAAGAGATCTGTAGTGAAAGAGCAACTAGTCCAAGCAGCCAGAATGATTTCCTTGGATTCTGAATTTCATCAAGAATGTGCTAACCTTCGTATGATGTTTCTCAGAAGAGGCTATCCAGAATTGCTAATTGCTGGTTCAGCATTTGGTGGAAGAGGTGAAGTTAAAAAGACTGATTGGTTATTTCAAGCCTATCCTCTTTAAGGAAGGAAGTCAACATCAAGATGAGGAAGTTGCGATAGCGACTCCCAACTGTGAACCTTATGAGGCGAGTACATGAAAGAGGCTGGCACGAGTTTCGTGACCAGCTTTAATGCCAATACCCTGGTCCTGAGGTCCATTTTTGATAAGAATTGGCATTGTTATGTGATGTTGTGAAAATACATGACAAAATCCATGAGATTCTGTCATTAGTATATCGGAGGGGCCAGAACCTGAAAGCTTTTTTTGAACAGAAAAAAATAGGTCCACTAAGAGGAAGGGCTGGTATGATAAAATGTGGAGCCTGCTCATATTGTAAGTTCATTTATGAGGGTTCCATATTTCAGGTAAGGGATACTACCTACCATATTAAGGGTATTTTTAACTGTGAATCTAAAGAATTTGTCTATTTAGCACAGTGCCAGAAGTGTCCCTGTTTTTATGCTGGAAAAACTGAGTGCAAACTTAGAGACTGTATCTATGAACATGAATATAGTATTAAAAACATGAATTTATCTAACACCTTGTCTAAACATATGAATATGAATGAGTATCATTTTTTTAAATATTTTATCATTGATCATGTCTCAGTAAAGGTAAAGGAAGGGCTTTGGGAACTTTATTTGCAAAAAAAAAAAGATTTAGTATGGCAACTAATTTCAAATGCCTATTTTTATCCAGGGTTGAATGTCTGCTGCAGTATTTAGCATGAAAAGCTTTGACTAGATAGGTAATATTTTAAGTAAATGTTAACTACCTTTGGGGTTAAAACAACTTATTTAAATAATAAGGTAGTTTGTTCTTGTACCTGTCTTTGTTTTATATTTAAAATGTTTTTAAAAATGTTTAAAAAAAAAAGGTGGCTGGACCTTTAAGACACTTGAAGTGATGTAATGATTGCATCATTGTACTTGAGCCTTTTTAAACAGAGCTGTTACTGTGGGTGAAGAGTCTGAAGAAGTTCACATATGGATATGGTTAAGTGAACAAAAGCACTTGTTTTTATTGAAATAAAGTTTATCAAAGGACTGACTAGTTTTTTTGCTTAATGTCATTGCTTTTCAGTCCTGTAGCAGGATTTTGGATTATTTTGTAGTTTGTGTCATGAAATCAGAAGTTTGCACTTTGCTACTGCCACCAGAATAGCAGTCCCAATTTTTTTTAATGTAAAAACGCACTTCATTTAGTCAAAAGTAAAAAAGTACCATCTAGCTACAAGTAATTGTCCCTTTGTGGCATACACAATCCCTTTGTGGCACAGTAAAACCCCTGGGATTTAAAGAGCATATCACTTCCTGTATAATTTGGGCAATGTTGCAGTGCCCAGGCATGAAACAGTGACATACTGTGATGTGTTGACATAATAAAGTTACATAAAGAAGCAGCTCATTATCATATCGCTGAATCAAGTCCTGCACTGTTACACATGACTGTATTACTGTTCTCACCACCAACCCATGCAACAGAGTTGTTCAGGTGCCTGCAAGCACACACACACACACACACACACACACACACACACACACACACACACACACAAACCAACACTCATGCATACTCACAGAGACAGCCAGACATTTACATACACAGGCATCCAGACAGCTGTACTCATGCCCCTACACACACACACACACACACACACACACACACACACACACACACACACACACACACACACACACACACACACACACACGCACACACACACACACACACAGACACAGACACACACACAGACACACACACACACACAGGCACACACACAGACACACACACACACACACACACACACACACACACGCGTACATATATTTGTAGGTATATGGGTAGCCATATTCTTACTCTTTCTGTCCTCATTTACTTCGATACCAATTATTTTATCATTATGAGTGGGAAACCAATAAGAAAAGCAGGAAGTACAAACAATAGTTTTCATCTCGAATAGCAGAACCAAGATGATATAAATTAGAAGATGGCTTACAGGAAGAAAAAATTGCATGGGGTTGAGAAGTTCTATGAAAAAATAGAATAAGTTACAAAACATCTGAGCAATTTTATAAAATAAATGGTCATTTATTCATGGGCTGTATATAACAGTGTGCCTGTAAAATTAAGTACATTATAAAAGTCTAGTTTTCTTAATAAGAATTAAGCTGCTGTGAAAATCAGCCTATCTGCATATACAGAAAATAAATAAGTAAGTAAGTCTACTGTATACTGCAAGTCAAGGAATGAGCAGAGCTCTGATAACAGGAAGCTGTAGTGCAAAGACAGCTCTGAATGCCAAATTAAGAACAAACATCAGAGAATACTCCCATTCTAACCACAACCTACATAAAGTATAGCTACACCTAAATCTCTACTCACTCCTGTAAAAATACCTACTAAAACTTCACAACAATACAGCAACACTTTGTCCGAGCAAAATGTGGTCCCTAACCTTTACATTAATAATAAGCTTTGCCATCACCTCACACTTAACGTCCTACCACTACACTAGCAACTCAAAATTTCAGACTAAATCCACTACCTGCCCTACCCATTCACAAGACAAACCATCCTTTTCAGTAATATCTCCTTCTGTCTACAACATCTTGACATTGCCACATTCGACGTAACCCCACATCAACTAAACAACCACATTTCCTCAAAATATAACACATCTATAATCAAATGCCTAAAAACTATAATCCAAATAGCATCCCGAATCATACTTAGTGGAGGTGTGCACCCAAACCCTGGTGCTACAATCAATAACAACCCCCCCCACTACCAAACAAATAACATTTTAACCTCCCCTGGAAATCAACAGATCTCCTTATACTCAACATAAACATACAGAGCATACTGAAAAAAGTCCCGGAGCTACACGGTACCCTGGCCCTATACTCCCCTGACATACTCCATCTCACAGAGACCTGGATAAAACTACTAAACAATAATAATGACTTTGTTCCACCTGGTTACAATGTTCTTAGACAAGACAGAATATCCAAATGAGACAGAGGCATTGCTCTCCTCTTCAAAAACAACCTGACCATTGAAATGTTAGTCAACAAACAACCCAAGTTCAATAATATAGAAACTATGTTCACCAAACTGAAAATCAACTCAAAAAACACTTACATATAATTGGTACCAATATACCCCCTAGCAATAACATTAACATAGTAGAATCCATTCTAGACTGGACATCCCAAAAATTTCGCCAAGAAACAATCATACTAGGCAACGTTAATATTGACTGGTGCTCTTGTTACTCGCCCCACCCCACTAACCACATTAACCTACACGGTTTCACCCAACTAATCAAAACCACAACACGGGTAGATAATGCATCAAAAAAGGAGTCCATCCTGGACTGGATCCTTACTAATAGACCATCTCAATCCTACCTCTCAGGCCCACTCCCAGACACCCTCAGGGACCACATTACCACCTTTATAATTAGACACCAAGTGAATCCATTAAAATCCTCCACACTTCACGAAATCCGGTACACAAAGAATTTCAAAATCCATGACTTCATATCTGCACTTAATCAATGCAACTGGAGACCACTCTCATCTCTCCCCTCAAAGGTACCAAAACACTTTCCTAAACATTCTAAATCATCTTCCCCTATCAGAACTGTCAGAACTAAATCCAACTATGCCCCCTGGATGACCAGAAATACCCATCTAGTACTAAAACAAAGAGATAAAGCATGGGACTTGTGGTGTCAAAATAAAACTCAAACTAATAGACAGGAATACCAGGAACTAAGGCACAAACCCAAAAAAACAAACTAGGGCAGACAAAAAGGAACCATTATATAGGCATTCAAACCAAACACAAAAGTAACCCACAAAAATTCTGGGTTGCCATTAATAAAAATCCTACAACCAGGAAAGGCCAGTACTCCACCCCCTAACATTGACACCACCACCAATAACATTGCCACCCAGTTCAACAAACATTTTACCAAATCCATCCAACCTATCTTCCATACCAGTAGACCAAAACCTCTTCTCCTTACAGCTTATCCCAACTAGCACAATATATAAATACCTAAACAGACTTAAAGCCACAACCCTGGCTGCTGACAAATTACCTGCAGTATATATAAAGATCACAGCCAAAGCCATCTCTTACCCAGTCTCCATACTTATTAACCACTCTTTATCTTCTCTGTGGAAAATTTCACATATGATACCACACCACAAAGGAGGTAACTCTGTGGAACTATCTAATTACCATCCAATTACCATTCTATCCCCCTTATCTAAAATCCTCAAAATTGACACATTCCCAAATAATGCAATATCTCCTCATTAATAAACTGCTAACCAACACCTAGTATGGATTCCGCCCCAATCACAGTACTACCAAAGCCCTTATTAGCTTTACCAACACAGTAAACCAACATCGAAACAATGGTAACCTAGTATCCACTATATTCCCAGATCTCTCCAAGGCCTTTGATACTGTCTCACATCCCAATCTCCTTTCTGCTCACTTTGATCTTAATCTCAGCCACTCCACACTAGCATGGTTTCAAGACTAACCAAGCACCAACAAGCAGTAAAATGGCAAAACCCCTTATCTCCTCTCCTACCTGTCATCCTAGGGGTCCCCAGAAGATCCATTCTTGGAACTCTTCTTTTCAACATATTCACCAACCAACTCCAGAAAGATACCAGGCATGCCACTCTAGTCCAGTATGCCGATGACTCCACTCTAATCTGCTCTGCCCCAGTACTCCCTCAACTCCAGGAATTGACACAAGAGTCCTTTACTACTGTTGAAACCTGGTTAGCCAACTCTCAACTAATACTTAAACCCAATAAAACACAGCTAATGACATTCTATTCCACTAGAGCCTTAGACCCCCATACCACTATTCACAATATTATCAGCTAATAACACCCCTATCACACCTGTCCATCACACCAAACCTCAAGGGGTTTTCATAGATCATGACATGAAATTCGATATGCAGATTCCACAGACAATAAAGAAAGTCCATAAAAAACTCAGAATCCTATATAGATGCAAAAATTACCTCGCCAATGACAGTAAAGCCACCATCGCAAGAACGCACATACTAGCCACACTCCTCTATGCCTCCCCCATACTCATCAACCTAAACAAAGCAGACTTTAACAAACTAAACCCCTGCTATAATAAAATAGCTAGGTTTGCTACTGACTCACCCTTCAGGACACATCACTGCATAGCAATCAAGCAACTGTCCTAGCTAGAATTATCCAACCTGCTTTTCTGTAACCATCTTACAACAGCCCACCAAATTCTATATTATCCTGACAGAGTTCCTGCTCTTCAAGGTCTACTTAATACCTACTCTAACAAACGCCTATTAAGATCCACCAATAAAACACTGTCTGGCATAGGCAAAAGCAACAATAGCTCTGGGGACTCCTTGTTTTCCATTTCTGTTGCAAAAGCATGGAATGCCATCCCTATAGATATTAGGACCACTGAAAACAAAAATAATTTCAAAAAATTGCTCCAGTCCCATTTACATAGTTCTTGGTTATGTAATTGTTCTGACCCCGAGTAGTTTCACTTAATTAGATCATATCATACTTTAACCTTCTATGAAAGCTTGCAACAACTCCTTTCTATACTCTTAATCAATGTGTGTTTACTGTACTAGCCACTGATGAATGTAAGCAAATAACTTAATTAAATGTCCTTTCATCTGTATTGTTTATTGTAACACACTGTGCTCCTTATAGTATATTTACTTTTTGCTCCTTTCTTGGCCTTGAAACTGTAGCTTATTAACTTTTTGACTCTGGCTGTACTTTATTAACATATGTATTGTATTTACTGTATTTGCTGTGCTAATCTTTTTGGAGGTTTTCTCCCCGGTCCTTCGCTGAAAATGGGAAAAGAATGAAATGGCTATCCTCAAAGCTGCACTGGAATGATTGTGGTAAAAGTGTGAACTGGTATCATATTTGCTTTCTGGTGGAAAAGAACTGCTCATGTTATTAACTTAATACTTAAAAATATGCACATAACAATATAATCATACAGTGCCTGCATTTTGTGTTACTTTATATAATTATCTGTTAAAATAAAACAAAAAAGAATGTTACCACTAGTATGGTGATTGAAATTATTTTAAATTATTAAAATCGATATATTAGTAATAACTTTTTTTCAGCTGATAGATTATGGTCAATGTTTATATAGTATATCTATTTTGGATCGGTCAGTATTACCTAAATTCAAATGAAATTCAAAAATTCATTATTCACCTCTGTTTTCCTATTCATATTTTATTTCATCTTATCCACAAGACCAATTCAGGTTTCTTTTAGTTTGTGTTTTAAATGTTGTTGGACTCCCATAGGCCTTTCTTCAAAGTGTATGGCCAGACCTTCACCCTTCAGACAAGTCCCATGCATGGCCCTAGACTGTCGTACTTAGTGTTCATCAAGGTTCTATTGGCAATATGCTGCCATGCCCAATTCATTTACTTGCCTCTATCTAGATAACCTCATTGTTTGCAAGTGTCATTCTCTGCCAACCTGAAAACTCCTTGGTGCTAACATTCATTTTGTTTATCACCATCACTCTGCAGACTGCTTAACATGGTCTGTCAAGTGTTTCATTCCTATCACTTTTGTATCCTTTTTGTCAACATGTTTGCACACATTTTACCCTGGCAGGGCACTTTTTGTGTCTTTGCCTAAATAATCAGTGAAGATATCCCTGACAATGCCACAAATGATCATTGAAGATATCCCTGACAATGCCACTGAGCCACTGAGACAAAAAATTCCTTGTGAAATATTCCTGGCTCCTTGTTCAATGTTTACCTAACTACTGAGCCCCTGTGTTAGTTTAAGACATTTTTAATCTTAGTGTTTTAATTCATTTCTAATCTTAGTGTTAATGTTCTCCTTGTCCTTTCCATTTGTACCTGTTCCCCCACGTTCTCCTTACTGTGCTATGCCATATAAAACCACACTGAAAGCATATGATAATGCTTTCTATCTAACAAGAAAAATCATCAGTTATCCATCACTGTCACTGCACAGCTTCCATATCACCAAGAACATTTAACCCAAGTGAGTAACTGAAATATCTGACATCCATTTTTCTTTTGATGTCTCTATAAAACAGGTAGTGTCCATCCCTGTCCGATGCATCTGACACACTTCCCCATTATTGTCACCAGTGTCAGGTCAAAGCCTAAGGATAACCCTGCAGGCTTTGTCTTTGCTTGTTCAGCTTTCCAAATGATATGGCTGCAGCCCAGAACTGTAATATTCACTCATACAATGGAGGTGAAAAATAAATGTTAACAGTAATACATTGCCAGCCATAATAAACATGGCATTCTTCACATTTACATATCTGTTACATCAAGGTACCTCAACCGCATACCTGTCAAGATGCAGACAATGAAAATATGAACAAAGGCACTTGAAAAATAGGAGCATCCATCCCAAAATCTGGACATCTAATTAACATAAAAGTTGAATAATAAATAGCATATAACTCTTCCCGCTTCTAGCAGGAATATGGGATACTACTTAGAAACATATGTTTAAAAAAACAGGGTGTGAATGGAAAAATATAAGTAATCTGTCAAAGAGACTGTGTAAGATCTGTAGACTTTAATGAAAAGTATTGTAAAATTCTATTACTCGGAGTGATTTATTTTTGCTTCAGAATACAGGGAGTTGTAAAATGTCTTTTTTCTGTAAATTATTACTGCCACTAGTATGTTCGTTATATAGTATGGTTTTCTGGGTACTAAATAGCTTCCAAAATCAAAATCAAAATCAAACATGACGAGGAGATTCAGAAAATTGCATAAAGAGGTAAATCAAGCCCAAAAATATTGACACCTCCAAAACTAGAGACGTCTTGTGCAGGGGTAAATCAGGCCTGAAAATAGAAACATTCCTCCAAAATAGGGACAGTTGACAGCTCTGCTCTCTTTCCTTTATTTAATCTGCACTCCCCTTTTTTGCCCTTACTATTTATAATTACCACTAAATATTTTTATATACTGACATAATGCCTGTACACCTTAGACTTCCACCTGTCACTCCTGAGCCTTAGTATAAATGTAGTTTCTTTTTTCTCCATCATTTTATAGCTTCTTTTCAAAAATATTACCTTTTCAACACAATTCTAGGAGACGTGTGAATTTCACTGTTCTTTTTTATCACTCATTTTAGTGTTTTGTGGGAAATCCGATTTAAAATGTATACTGTTCAAATACAGACTTAGGACAAGTCCTACACACACAAACATTTGTGGGGTCCTTTGCCATGTAAAGGTAAAATATTCCTTAGGTAGTAGTTCTTTAGCTGTTTTAGTTACTTTATTGCAGGAATAACCCTTCTCTTTTCAATAAATGCAATGGGATCTTTTACATACACCTGAACCATAACAACCTGTTGCAGGTGGTATCTTGCTTTAATGCCTCATATGCCTTATTGCTGTACCTGCATTTATTCTGCACCCCAAACTTTTTCAGCCCATTTAATATTTTAGTTTAATTATCTATGACTTTATTTATTTGCCAGCTAAGGACTATCTGAAAATTCATTTCATTCATGACCTTGAACCACTGAGGGACTACTCAAACTAGAAAATGGTTTGTAACAAATATTCACAAGACACTGTCAATATATTATCAGCTACTCCCTCCGACCTTATCCTTGTACCTATTTGTACCAGCTGATTTGACACAATAGTGGTCACTAATCTTTTTCTGTATTTCTCAGTCATTAATCTAATGACTACCACCATGATATGACTTTTCAATACCAGCCTTGTGTTTTGACTGAACTGCTGTGGTATATCCCTTTCGGTGGTGTAAGCCTCAAACTAGCAAATCAGTTGATTAACTTTTTGTTAGACGTTTTCTAAACTACCATGGAATAAATAACTAATCCCTTAAATTGCATGTTTCACAATAGGCTATGAAACTTCTGGAAATAAAAACATGGCAGTGAATCAGCCATTTCATCTAATATGCCTGGCACTGCCCTTTTTCTCTCACATAATTTATTTATTTTTTTAAGCTGTCATAGATAAAATTCACTTGTACATTAACTAGCTCCTTTCCCTGTACTAACTTAAAAAAGAATACTCAGGAAAAAACAGCCGTCCATATAGACATTCACTGTCAGGTAGTCTGTTTCTACCTATGGGGCCAAGGGAGGGAAACTGAAAAAAGCTTCACCATCACACTTCCAACAGCTGCATCCTGATTTCCTGGACACCAGTGTTTTCCTAATCAGTATGTCATCAGTCTGTAATAAAAAGATCTGCCAAACTTTCTGATCTCATTCATTATCACTCTGACTTCTCATGCCTTGTGGTACCTCTTTATTTGCTGTCCCACCTGTGTGTAAGTGAAGGTTTCATGCCCTGGCCAACTCTGCAGAGCTACAACTCTCATCTTGTTCCTGTCTAGCAATTTGACTATTAATTCAGGTAATGCCCGCAGCATTAATGTGGACAGCTAGAATCACCTTCCCCATGTCTGCAGAGATTCCTACAAAGTTCACTCTTACTAAATCCTATTGTTTTATCCCTGGTAAGGGGAGCCCTAAGTTCTCTCAAATCTTTTGAAAAAGTAGCTTTTCCTTGCAAAGCTGTTGTCTAGAAACAATAAATCGTCTAGGTAGTTTATCATCCTCACCTCTTCCCTGAGTTATCTGTTTTCCCAGTCTTTTCAATTTCAGTACTGAACTTTTCAAAATGATCGCTGATCACTGCACACCATATGGGCATTATTTGTCCATGTAATACACTTGCCTGCTTGCAAACCCTAATAACAGTCAATCTTCTTTCTTATCTGACAAAAGCATGAATGCTGATTCAGTGTCTATTTCCCCACAAACTGCACCTCTTCCTTGTTAATGACTGGAACCATATCATCCAGTATATGCTTTTTCAGTGCACTGTTATCCAGTAGACCCTGCTGGTGCAGGAATGTAATGTATTTTTTGAACAGCAAGTTTATTACAGATATGATCAACAAAATTAACAATATTCCAGACACAAACTTCTAACTAGCAACCATAAGAACAGACTAACTATAAAACAGAGAAACACAATATAATGAAATTGGCAAACATGCCAGCTATTTACCAAGCTTCAGAAGTGAGAAGAAAGCAGGAATATAAATGGCACACATCATGTATTAGATGAAAAAAGAAATGTGTTTTAAAGGCAATTTTGATAATACAAGAGTTTAAGAGGGTTATGTAAATAATGCAACGTTAATATGGGAAACATTCAGTGATTTTAAAACATTCAAGAATATATCCCACATCTTTACAAATGTTTTAGGGAGTATATGAGCTGGCTATAATTTGGAGTGTATATGGAGTAGAAACATAATGTATTGCTTTATTTAAAATTTGTTGACCGGGAAAGTCTGACTTGAACAAAGCCTATTTTCAGCAGAGGCCCAGGGAGAAATATTCCAGTCACGTGCCTTTGGAATGTGGAAGGAAACCAGAGTACCCATAGGAAACCCACACAAATACAGAGAGGACATGAAGACTCCACACAGGAGGCACTCAGTCGAGAAGTGAACTGGAGAACCCTTGCTGTGAGGGGATAACATTAACTGCTGCAGCACTGCAATGCATGGCCCTGTTTTTGCACTTTAGTTAATTTTCTTGGCTCACTGCATTGCAAAATTATTAACCTGTGAATGAATAAACTGAAGTTACAACCCATCACAAGGCCTTATATTAAAACAGGATAGTTCAGAGGAATTTGCAGCCTAAAGCGAATGAGTCTTTTGAATGCGCACACATCATTGAGTTCTTACTGGGACTCCACTGACATAAATTGGGAAGACAGCATTATGTGTGCATTTCATACATAAAGTGAGATACTTGAGAAGTATGCTCTACTCACCCTCATTTATGTAAAGCAGTGCGCTGGGTTTAAGTCCATGTGCAAATGCTGTTACTTAGGCTGGGTGCCCACAGCTGCATTCACTTTCCGAATCGTGGCACAGTCTATCTCCACAAATTCCATTTATTGCTCTATAGATAGGAGGTAGGATTCTTTCTTGCTAGCAGAGAGTTGGAGAAAATGTAGCACTGCTGCTGTCCTGTTAGGTGACGGCAAGAGGATCAAGTCTGACCAAGTGAGAATTAGTGGGCAGGATCACCAAGGATCAGCACTCAGTCCCAAACTTAAAAAAATAGACAAGCTCAACCTCGCCAACTGCATGGCACTATTTATTCTGCTTGTTAACCTTTCCCCTGAGTGTAGCTCTATGTGTCCATTTCAGTGCTTCTGGTGTCACAATAAGCTAGAGACCCAGTATATAAAAGACTAGCAAAATGACTTTACTTCAAGGATTCTTAACTGGACCTATATGAGAGCATGATGTAACCATTATGTCTGATGTCTGAAAGAAAAGTGCTTAGTTACTCACAGGTCAATAAGTAAGCCCTTGACCCCCTTGCCTGCCACTCACCGACCCACCCACCCAAGAACTTTTACTTTTACTTTTAGAATATAGACAAGGGTATGGCTCAAAGAATTTGGCCATTCAAACCTGTACCTTATAGGATCTTAGGATTGCACTCCAGACCCAGCTCCAGACCTCACCATTTCTGAAAATTAATCTGATCACTCCCATCAGGACCATTCAGGATTCCACAAATGGCTGGTCTTATCACCTCACAACCAAGGAGGGAGGAGCACATGGATAAAAATCAATAATGCATTGTTAGGAAAGGAGGCACTTGCTCCATTAGCATGAATAAGAATGTCAACAGCATATGACTGCCCATCAAAAGAGGAAAGGAGGGCATATATCCATATGCTAGCTTTTTTTTTTTACTTTATTTAAGGACAGTTACTATACTACAGTGATCAAATAAAAAAAGTCTTAGCAAAACTATCTGACATTGAATGGCTGCCTGACAATATACTAATACATATTAATAATATTTAAATTGTAGGACACATGGGAACTTATCTCATATATTCTAGATCTTTGAATCATGGTTGCCACCAACTAAATGCAAATCTGTAAATTAAAATGTAATACATAAATAATCACCAACAGAAAAGGTGCTCTACTTCTCCCAGGCAAAATACCACCCCAGCTAATCACCTAGTTCTGTCCATCTGCGTCCCTCTCTCTGCAACAATGGGCGGTGTTACAAAAGTAACTCTATAAATCTCATGTCGATAACTATTTCTAAGTGTGCTTTACTGTACTTTGCTGTTTATCTGTTTAGCTGTTTTGCTGTTTATCTTGGAACCAAATCTCAGTTCTAACGCCATAACAATATAATCAAGCTTGTTACTTTGAATGTCTGTTCTTGTGTAAAGCCTCTGTTTGTGTTGTTGTCCTCCCCTGTATTTGAAGCTTTTCACTCTCAGCCTCTTCATCCTCTATTGTTGACACCACTTACCTTGGCTGATGATTTCTAAACAAGCCCCAATTAGTCCGTTGCACTCATTTCCCTTGGGAGACCCCTTATGTAGCCAAGGTGGAAAGAAGTCTCAGAATAATCCTACTGTGACCCTGCAGATGAGCCTTACTGTTCAGGATCAAAATGTCCATGTGGACTGCAGCTACTATAACTTGCCACTCTAACTTAAAACTGCCAAGAGCTGGGGCTTAAGAATCATGCATGCTGTTAGGTGCAGGGATTTAGAATGCCACAAAGGGAATTTCAAGCTGAGTAGAGTGACTATGATGATGCAGACATGACTTCCATGCTGTCAGATTGTTCATTCCCATCCAACCCCTGTGTTACCTTGGTAGCCTGCCTACAGACTTGGAGACATGTCCAAGTCTCTACAAAGGCATGTTTGATGACACACAGATCCCTACCATTTTCCTCCCAAAGACAGGCAAGTTGACATAGACTGCACATTCCTCACCTGCCCCTCCCCAGCTCCCCCAGCACCTGGGTTGTAGTCAGGGCATCATCCTTCTACACCACAGAGCTTGGCCACACTCATCCACCATTCAGTATAACTTTTCCAATAAGCAAAGAATAAATGATAGATAACAGGCCACACACACTTACTATTCAGTATGACTTTTCCAATAAACAAAGAATAAATGGTAGATAATAGGCCACACTCATCCACCATTCAGCATGACTTTTCCAATAAACAAAGAATAAATGATAGATAATAGACCACACTCATCCACCATTCAGTATGACTTCTCCAGTAATCAAAGAATAAATAATAGATAATTAAACAGTATTCCTTTGTGATGCTTCTAAACTTTATATCTTTATTTGTAACAGGCAATCAGCTTCAATTGCTGCTTTACTTTAGATTGTTATTCATTTACAAGCGTATTATCCACAAATGTATATTACTGGATTTCTACTGAAGCAAAGTATGATACAGATAGATTTGAATAACGTCATGAAACATTCATAACTAAGATTTTCTTTTTCTTTTGTTTTCTTTTTTTTTCCTTTTTAAGGCAGATATAGATAAAGCAGTAAGAGTAGCAACAACAGCCGCATTCCAAAGAGGTTCTCCATGGAGGCAAATGGACGCCTCTGGGCGAGGAAAACTCATTCAAAAACTGGCAGACCTTTTGGAGCGTGACAGAGTAACTATAGCAGTAAGTTAGATTAAGTAGAGATGGTGAATGTGGTTCATTCAGAGAAGTTATGTGTGTTCACTATAAAACACAGTTTTGTGAGTTTTGTGACTTCGTAACTAATTGCACTTAATCGAAACACCAGAACAAATCAGTTTACATTCTTTTTCTCATTCACATTAATTTATTGCATTTATAATGTTTCGCTTATTTCCTCTTGTTACTGTATTGTTACAAAGTGTTGCTGCAGCTTTCAGATATGAAGATAATGTGAGACCTTGGTCAAAAACAGACTGCAAAGTTAAACACCTGGTCATGCCTAGGAGGGTAATAATTTCCCTGAAAATATATGAATAAAGTATGCTCTAAAAGTGTGGCACCTATAGCATTATTACAGAGTGCAGACTTAAAAATAATGCAGAATAGAAAGTAAAAGCACTGACACCTCTCCTCTAACCACATAAAACAAGCTGTCATCAGATTGGCTTTTGGCATTTAGGGCAGGACTTGGTGTGCCTCAGTGAAATTAACAAATGAGATGGTTTTATTTTATGAATTTACATCTGTTTGCCTTCCTCCCATTTGTGTGTGTGTGTGTGTGTGTGTGTGTGTGTGTGTGTGTGTGTGTGTGTGTGTATACATGCACAGTCATATTCCAAAAATTTCCCTTCGTAATTAGACACTCATTAACTATTTTGAAAAATAATAATTCACTATATTTGCATGTATTTCAAATTATAGTAGTTTGCTGACAACACCTGGTCTGCTCTGTTTTCTGTTCTTATATTACTGTCAAAAGGGAAAATATGGTAATATCTGCAAAATATTCTCAGCACCTGTGTAGTTTCAAACCTCTTACTGTCATATCCTCTGAGTTTCATAGTATGGTTAGAATTCCTTACAATATCTAACTTGACATGAATACTGATATCTCTGTGCTCTAGATGGTTATAAAAAGAAGTAAAAAAATCAAACTATACCTGCTGGGATGATCCCCTCTATGATGGTCATTTTTTTTTTCCTGAGGTAGTATTGCATCCAAAATATAATAACTGGGACACCTGTGCTAAAACATATTTTTCATAGTTTCTTACTAGGCTAACTGCCCTTGCAAGCCTAGCCAATTATCCCTTGTGAGGCTCAAACAACCCCACCTGTCTTTGTAAAAACAAAAACGCCTTACACCACCACCCCACCTCTTGTCCTTGTCATATGTCTGACAATCAGTTTGCATTTTGTTTTGCAAGGCAATTGAAGTATGATTGCATAACCTAAGGTATGATGAACAAACAGAGAAAAGAGCCCAGTTAATGCCAAAAGCAAGTAGCAAAGTTAAGAAATGTATGCAGGGAAACACTGAAGCATTCGGGTTATTATGAAGAGTTACACCATAGAAATGAAGAGCTGTGTTTGCATTTCATCATGTCCAACTTGTATATATTACAGCACTGTGAAAGTCACATAAAGTTGCTCTGTGCAATTAATCCAATCAAAACAACAGGCCTGTGTCTTAGATATGCTTACATGGACTCCAAAATTAAATAATATGTTCATATGATTATACAAGTAAATAATGAAATATGTAAATACCAGTTGATTTAAGAAAACAATTTGACTGTCCTGATGTCTTGTTTCAAAATATACTAGAGCCTAATAAAAAAATTAACCACTAAACCTACAGTTGTAGAATGCATAGCAAACTACCCAGAGATACACAGACCAGTCAAATTTCCATGAAATTTATAGTCCAGCGGATTTCACTAGAACTTCTGTGTACCACATGACATGCAAATCACTGTATCTAATTCATTATCCTTAAAGCGATTTATCCATATAAAACACACCCCTTTTCAAAAAGCAATTATGTCAGTTTATACAATGATTGACAAAGGAAAGACAACAAAATGCTACTGCTACTTTCACAAAGTTTACGAAAGTTCAAGGAATAAAACTTACACCAAGAGTTTACTGTCATTGAGTGTTGTAGATCCATCAGGATTTGTTATAATTAATTATGAAGGCACACATTGTACATAAACTGAAAAATCTTATGAAAGAAAATCACAAATTGTCTCTTGCATTCAGAGTGAAATATGAAGGAAACAAATACTTGGCCCAGAAAGGTGCAACCCTGCAATTGTTCTACTGTGGTTGAAACTGGTTCTTCAGTGGAGGCACTAAAAGAAAAGATAAAGTTGGATGTTGAAATCTTCACAAATGAGACTCAGAAAAGAATATAATTGGATGCCAAAGAGGAAAATAACTTATTTCATGGGACTTCACTGTTAGAATACTGAAACTAGAAATAAATTGCTGCTGTTTAAAAAAATGAGAATGAAGGGAGAAGGAATTTAAGGTTCATGCTTTGTGTTCTGACTGAGAAGGATAGATAATAAAGCCATAGTATTACTGGAGTGATTTAAGAGAAAAGGATATAAATGCCTTGGCCTTCTAATGGAGTAAAATAGGAGCTGTATAGGTGAAGTCTGTAAAATGAGAGTAGGACCTTAAACTAATGACACGTGTAGTACTATTTTCCAGCGTGATACCTGCCCCTAGCATAAACATGACTTTAGTCCTTCACACCATAGAGTTCAATTTGTGGTTGAAGAAGTGGTCCATGTTCAGCCATGAAGTCACTGCAATTTGTATTAAGACAGTTCAAATAACGAGGAAGCACTGTGTAACAGATTCAAGAAAAACAACAGTAATGTAACAGATACTATTATAGTAAATAAAATAGACACACCATGACCATATAGCATTCTTGTCACACTATATTTCATACGGAATTTAAGATCCTTGTTACATGGTTGCAGTATTTACATGTAATGGATGCATGTTTGATTTAGATGTCTAAACTAAATGGTCTACAATATTCATTATTGTGGAAGAAGCCTCCATAAAGTAAGGCAGAACAAGGCAAAGCAATGCATACATTATCTGATTAATATATCTCAGACAATATCTAACTAACCCTTAGTGGTATTATCATGGGCTGAGAAATGGAAAAGAGGCTGGGGCTAATTATATATACCTACAGTTGGTTAGTACTATGGTTGAGGATCTTAGTGCTGCCAGACTTGTAGAAGGCTTATAGAGGATTCTGGATTAAGGATTATGTCATAGGAGAGGGACGTTAGAGTGCTCACAACATGGTGTAGAAACTCAGAATCATGGTATTGCAGCTGTCAGAAGGGATTTTATATATGTATAAATATATATATATATATATATATATATATATATATATATATATATATATATATGTATATACACACACACACACTAGATCCTTATATATACACTAGGTCCTGTCCCCATGAACTGAAGGGTAGAAGGTGTTTTGGAAGTAGCAGAGGAAGCAGGGTATCTTGAGCCATGAACCCTACAAAGAGGCACTTAGGGGAAAAAATATGGGGCAGTCCAGAGAGTTATCAAGGCAATCTGTGAGACCAGGGGCACAGCAGACTCAAATGAAGAAGGAAGACAATATTAAGATATGGATGGAGCTTAGAGCTCTCAAGCTTAAGGAGGCTGGATGTATTGATGATTGTAGGAAAATTGCCAAGAGGGTTGAGGCAGATGCAACCAAAATGGTGGCAAGAGGAAAGGAACAGGTAAACAGAGTAGCTTATAATGGTAAGTAGACCTATCTTGGAGGTCACGGGGGATTATGGATGATAAAATAAAACTGGTAGGTATGAAGGATAGAATAACAACAGGGAGGTCTGCAACCTAAAGGGTTTAGGGAAGCAGGTAGTAGGCCTCTGATTGCTTACTTGGTCATGTAAAATGTTAGATGGGAAGAAAGAGATTGATCCACCAGCTAACCAAGTTATGGTAAAGTCCATACCTCAGCTAAAAGTGGTTAGGGGGACATAATTCCAAGCAAGATTATCTCAGGAGAGAAAAGTACTAAAACATCAATATTCCTGTTTATTAAAGTGACTTACCTTGGGTGACAGTTAAGGTTGATTAGAAAAGGTCTAGAGGATAGTAGAGGCTAGCAAGGAGGTGGGGTGTAAGGTAGCATCCTAAAAGAGGTTAGCAGTACATCTTGGAAGAACAAAAGTGTAGAGTTTATTTCTTCTCTGAATAAATGTCCAAGATAATACAACATAGACTTAATCAAAAACTTAGTGGAGGGTGGTGCTGAGAGGAGTTCTGTGTTATGGACAAGGTTTACCATGCACTGAGCATGACAGCTATGCATAAGGAGTACTTGAACATTAGCTAGACATATATGGAATAAATAACACTTGCACAACTGATAAATGGGATTAGCATATAGTAAGATCACACTTTGACAGTAGTGAGCATGCTGTAGTGTGATTCACTTCGGGTACTTGGATACCAGGCAGAAAAAAAAAGAATGTCTAGTGTTACAAGAACATTAATTGTAACAAGAAAATAGTTTAAGAGCTGAATAAAGGAGAGAATCAGCCCCATGTCTGTGTAACTGAATTTGTTCACCTTGACAGAGAACAGGAGGAGGATATAATAGGGATACATAACACAGTAATGGAGTAGCATGGGGCATTTAATCTGAACAGCAAGGAAAGATGGAGAGAGGGAAGCATAACTAACTGGCTGAGGACACAGCGGCAAAGGGAAAAAAAGTCTTCATGATAAGAGTGTTGGACGCCAATACACCTGCCTCTTAGTCTCTCCTGTGACCTATTCATTCTTCCAAGGGGGCAATAGCTGGCCCGTGAGTTTATTCTCCTGAGAAATGAGAGTTGGGTACAAAGACTAGTACCAACATCTGCTGGACAGGTGGGGATTGTTTGTTTATGATCCTATGTCTACATGCCATGCTTCAATATCTGCAGAAGCTTGCTAACCATAGGAACATGACTGTGACCATCCCCCACCAGCTCCTCCCAGCATACTGCCCACTTGTCAAACCAGGTCATCTGAAACAAAATTCAGGGCTTTACTAAAATATTAACATATTGTTTCATCTTTTTGTTTTGTATCCCAATTCTGGAATTTAAAAATAAAAGTCTTCAGTGCTAGGATAGCCATATTCAACTAACAAAGAATTAAAGCATTTCATAATATCTAAGTTTTTCAGAATTTTGCTAACTGTAAAGAGATTGTAAAATTAAACAACAGCTCAAAATCTGAATAAGTACAACGTTATTAATGTTTACGAAAAATATAATCAGTCTTAGCCAGGAGGCATGTAAGGCGTACTCTATATAAAGCTGTGAGTACTTAAGCGACATTCCTATGAAATGTAACCTTGTTAGACACTTCTGTAGCTGCTTCTTAGTCAAATGTTGATGCATTTACAAAGCATTAGAAACCTTAAATAAATTCAGTTTAAAGAGCTTACTTTCTAGAAATGAGCTGCATGCATCTAATGAATAAGATCTTTCCAATGACTTCCTACTTTTTATGTTTCACTTTCCCCATGTTTTGGATGCTGCGTGTCACTATTTGATTTCAGCAAAAATGACATCATGAAGAAAAACAGAAACATAACGTGGAACTTGCCATTTTAATCAGTCCTTGAAGATATTACTTATGATAGGTTCCCAGCTGCATAATTAGCGGATGTTTGCTGGGGTCTTATGTTAAAGGTAATAAAATCATGTTGGATCTTTATGAAATTCATGCATTATTAGAGTTGTGGTACTAAATATCAAGTGAGGAATGGAAAGGTAGAGTAAGAACGGAAAAAAGGATTGTGCAGAAGTATCATCCATTATCCACCTGGTGACATGGCGAATTTTGGCCGGCAACACTGTCAGACAGGACAGCTGGAAATCCGATGACAGCTGCTTAATGAAGAGAGCTTCACTGTTTGATCTACTGCAAGAGAGACTTTCAAAGATGAATCATTACAATGTATTCTTCAAATAATATTGCCTTCATTGTGAGTCTAATACAGGCTTAGATCAAATAGCCATACAAGATCTGGGGAGCAAAGCTGGCACATTTTTAGTGAAGGCCTAGATTCACATACTCCTTAAAACCTTTAGGTATTATGATACTAGACTATCCATGGTGACATGTGAAGGTGGAAACACTAGCATTTGTGTCTCTTTGATTTTTTTTAATTTTATTGTATGCTGTTTCAAAGAACATTAGCAATACTGTATGCATGACACATAAATACAACTGGAGAAGAGCTGCAGAAACATATATATTTTACTATACTAACCTCTAAAACAGAACATATACATTCAGAAGTTGACATTAAGTATTACTGAAACATGTTTGCAAACTATGTTTTCCATTACTTCTGCTTAGAAGGGGGGGGGCTGGGATACCCTATAATTCCTCTACACATTTATGACTATACAAATGAGGGATATTGGGGGTGTTAGAACCCCTTACAAACAGAATTAACTGAAATTGCAATTTGCCAATGTGACTGAACTGAAATGTGTGCCCCAAAATATGAGCACTTCATTCTAAAAAGCATGCAAATTCAGTGACTATCTCATTCCAAAAAAAATGAAGGTGTGGTGTGGGAATGCCAATATTATAAAATCGTAATGAAAAATATCCTCATAGGTCTACATTGTACACTTGTATAACACCTGTGTCATGTTTGGGTGGCTGGACTCAGATGGTAGTAGCTGAGAATCCTGAGTCAGAAATATTATTGTCGGTTACTCAAGCTTTTATACTCTGTAGGTGACTGATATTCAAACAAATGTAAGGGTTCATTTGTAGGCCTGAGAAATGGATAGCATTATTAGAAGTTCAAGACACATTATTGCAACTCTCTCAACATTGAAAATGTAATTGTGATTCATGCAAAAAAACAGAAAACTAAGAAACTCACTATTACATGTTATTATTGTTTTAACAGAAGAGCAATACTCCTGCAGCCTGATATCCCAAGTCCAAGCTGACTGTACATCAGTGAAAGGAAATTCTCAGAGATACCGCAATGTCAGACTTTATTTTGGCAAACAGCACTTACATTTTCATATAACAAGGCATGCACATTCCCTCCTCAAACTTGAAGCAGGAACTTGAGAAAAGCTTTGGCTAAACAATGTTAGGAGAGGCTGCAAACTCTGATGTGGACAATGGTCTTAAAGTAGATTAGTGTTTCATTTTTTTCTGCTTTTCAGATTTCCTCTTCTTACTTTTTCTCCTTTTTTTATAAGTAAATATTTTTCCAACCATACCTCTCAATTGTCCAGATTTTCAGAGAATGTCCAGATTTTTGCCTCATAGTTCTGGCATGTTCCTTATAGAGTGTGTGGTTTTCTAGCAAATCATTCCAGTTTCTTAGTTTTAAGTAACAGAATTAAAAGTTCTACACAAAACACAGTCACAGGTTTTATGCTTCAGGTTGTGAAAAAGAAACACACACAGACACATATACACAAACACACACACACACACACACACACACACACACACACACACACACACACACACACACACACACACACACAGTAAAAAAGTCATTTTTGGTGATATGCAAATGCTACACATACTTAATAACAAACTTTAATGGGTTTAGATTTAACAAATAGTCTCAACTTAGAAATATAGGCAGCAGCAATCATGAATGAAAAAAAAAATAGTTGAGGCTTCCTTACAGGCACTGTCATATGTGGGCAGTGATGTAATGCCAGGGTAAACCCTTTCAGTGCTATAAATAACTGCACAATGCCAACAGAGAGGACATAAGAATTCTTTCTTTGGTACACATTGAAAGAGTCTTCAAACTAATATGTAACATGACATCACAAAGAAGTGACACACTGCTATTTGAAATATACCAGTATTCCTTACTAAGTAATTTATGGTCTTCATGTATAATGTTCAGTATTAGGACAAATCATTAAAATTGTTTAAAATGTGTCCAGATACATTTAAGCTTTTTTTTCATTCTAAGACCAGTCAGGTTATAAACAAATAAATATTTTGAAATGGCACAGTTTCATAAATCAGTGTTTTATTTGAGATAAGGTATTCCAGAAAAAATGAAAATGCAGAGAAAGAGAAAAGACAGAAAGAGAGAGAGAGAGAGAGACATAGATTGTATGGAATCTGACAATTTATAAACATCAGCATCTGTGTTCCATTGCTTATAATTTAATCCACAAATAATTGGCATAGTATCAATTTTATACCAGAAACAAAAATATGTTTTCATTTAATTCTCAACTTTTTCTATTAGCTTTTCTTATTATAGTTTTTGCTATCATAGCCTGCTACTATAATAATTAATTTGCAACACAATTTTTTTTTCTATTTTAATTTTTTTATAACAAAACTAGCTATTTTATCCAGTGTAATGCTGCATTGTGTTAATTCAAACTAAAGTGACACCAGTGTTCTCCACATTCCTACATTCTTAACATGTGGATAAGCAATATCAACGGTGTTTCTTTTCATAATTGTAATATACCTCTCAGCCTCATAGCACAAGAATGTTGTGCAAAGCCAAAATAGTATGGGGGGGGGTAAAAGCCCCAAATCTGTCCTTATAAACTTAAAAATCTTGTTATAAACTTAGAAAGTTGTTGGAATAAGATGTTTTGTATTAGTGTGCATTGTCTGAAGGATATTAGGTGTGAAATTCAAATTTATTTATTTATTTATTATTTATTTGACATTTGTTTACTGGGGTGGTCTGACTTGGTCTACAGAACCCATTTTCAGGAGAGGCCCGGGGAGAAAATCTCAACATACAGTACAATACAAATACAGTATAATCCAATACAATACAAACGAAATTAGAAATACTATACAAAATAAGATGAAAGAACATAAACTATGTTACAAAATATTACAATATATACTACTCATCTAAGCAATTCTATAGTGTTAAAACATTATAGACAATAATAGTCACTCTCACCATATACACAGCCTATGAGTAGATAATGTGCAAAATTAGTACATATGTAGCTGGTGCAATGTGTGACATTGACTGTTATAGTACATGAAAAAATAGAATTTTGGTTTCAGTTAGGAAAATAATAGCCAGAAAGTCAGTGATGCAGAAAGGTAGTGAGAGAGTTAAAAGGAATAGAAGCAGTAGAGCCTGAGCAGTAGCTTAAGGATATGGTGTAGAAACAGAGAAGGAGTTAGGAGAGACTTAGGATCTTGCAGACTATGAGGGAGTGAAATGTGACAGAAGAGGAGGATGGGGCTAATGTGGAAGAAGAGGAAGAGCTGAGCGTTAGGCAGGCTTTATGTAGGAACAGAGCCATGTATTTTTTAGATGATTTTTAAAGAGACTTTGAAATTGGTTAGGACAGGAATAAACCTGGTAGCTAGAGGTAGTGAATTCCAAAGTATAGAGACAGAGTATGAATACAGAGAGTGACCTGTTTTTTTGCGGGTTTTGAGATAGCTAAGAGATTTTGTCTTCTGATCTGGTGTGTAAGGTATGACTAGATTGGCTAGTGCAGGGCAGGCAGTAGGCTTGAAAATAAGGTTGTGCAAGGTGGATAGCTGAATAAAGGCAAGCTGGTTGGGGATTTCAAGCCAGTATAGGTCGATCAGTGGTTTGCAGTGGTGTGTGTGATATTTAGAGTTTGTGGCGAACTTTGCAACTTTGTTGTAGCACTGTTCCATCGTGCTTAGGGTACCACTTTGTAAGATAGTTAGGATAAGATGTCTATTATTTAGTAGCTTCAATCCTCAGTAATTTGCCAGAAAACCACATATTGTATGAGGAACAGACCAAAACTGTGAGGCAAAAATCTGGATGGTCTGCACAATTCTGGACAGTTGAGAGATATGAACTGTGCAGATTAATAGAAGACTGTATTTAGATTAGATAGATTACAGTAATATGACATTCTTGATGCCAGTGCATGCTGCCTTGTGTCACATGCCTCAGCGGTTTCTAAACATTACTTTTTCTTTGTAAGTGCTTCCATCATTCCCACTGCAACTGAAGGGTGTGGAAAACATCAGCATAATGCAGGCGAACAAGAGCTGCCATGATGGAGAATGTTAAACTTCTTCTGCACTCCTTGCTAAGAGTACCTCAGTTTTCTGAATTGAAATCATATGTATCTTCCGTATCTTCCTCTGCCTTCATTCGTTCCTTCATTGAGTGTCACTGCCTCATCGTTCAATTATTTGCTAAAGATAGTGGTCAGATTACATTAAGTTCTTTTTTCACTTAAAACAAAAATACGAACTGGGTCCCAAAGTCTAGTAAGAAAAACACCATGGAGAGCAGACACAGCCAAATAATCCCTGGAAACTTTATTGTCGATGCCAAAAGAATAAATCAAATGAAATAAATCAAGCGCTTTCGCCTGATGAATATCAGGCTTTATCAAGATCCAGAGATTATTTGGCTGTGTCTGCTCTCCGTGGTGTTTTTCTTTTCTCACTTCTTTGTGGGGGACTATTGGCCACTGACTTTTAATATTTCTTCCTGGACATCTGTTATAAGAGTAGATTGGGACCACTATTCCAGAAAAATATTTTTCTTGTTTTGTTTGTTGAAAGCATTCATACTGTTAGTTCAATCCTACATTTCAAGATGAGGAAAAGGACAAAGCACAGATTTTTTTCCCCATTCACTTTTTTCACCATTCTCCAACAACAACAGTACATGAATGTTATTCTGCAATTGTTCCTTGCGTTTCTCTTATCACTGTTAATTTCCACTTACTTTGCATTACCTTTATTTGTATTAGTGCTTTTCCCTTTGTTTTCTTCTTTTAATTCTTTTATGTATCTGTAGTCATTACACTTTATGTCGTTTCAGATTTTGATCTTCCCATTATCAATCTTATTTCTTTCAACTTTTTACATTATTGTTCTTTCTCTCTCATGTTTCCGTCTCACTCTTCCTTTAAGTGTTATTTTTCTGATTTAATGCATTGCCTCCTCTTTAGAGAGCCATAGTCACCTGTGGTCTCACTTTGTTCAGCTGGTTTGATTTACATAGGGATGTGTTGCCTATGTAATGGCAGTTTTGATTCAATTCCATGAGATTTGCTTGTTCACTTTGTGTCAGCCTTGGTTACTTCTACATTCCCCATTTAGCTCTGAATTAAAGGCTTATTGGTTGATTGTTTAACTTAATTTGTCCATTCACTTGAGATTTGACTTTACCCTTGTTGCTCAGGTTATGGCTGAAAATAAAGTCCACAGACTCAGTTTACTTATCAAGTTAATAAAAAAATAAAAAGATAATTAAAGACATAAGTAAATAATCATTTGTTTCTAAACAGCATCCTATGTATTCCTATAGCCTGGTAATTGCAGTCTGCCTAATAGCACTCACTCTAACTTTTGTTGTGGCTTAAGTCCACAGTTCTATTTACTGTTAAGTACTCTTAAGTAGTGATTCCATCCAGGGTGGTTTTTAGTGTTTATGTTGTATATCCTTTCACCTTACTTAGTTGGGAGTACTATAATTAATAGTTTTCTCTCCAGTGTGGTATCTGATCAAGAGTATCCAAGGTATACTTCATGTAAGGCATCATAATCTGAACTGTTCAGGAATGTAGGCATACTAAAGTTGAACCTTTCTGGTACATTCAAGTTCTCTTTAGCTGCAGCTTATTGTTTGCTGTAATTTAAAAATGTCCTTCCTTGAATCCTTTACTACTTTCCACCTGTTGAAAAGCTCCATGTGAACTGAGCTGTTATGTCTCCTACTTCAAAGTTAAGCCATAGTATTTCCCATCATGTTTATTTGCATGTTTCGTCTTACCTTATGAAAAGACCAAGAGCTGTGTTACTCCATTTTTTCTCTGATCTGCCTGTTTTGAATACTAATAAATTGGCATATTACTAATTTTTTCCCTGTGTACTTTGTTTTATGAAGTTCATATCACAGTGCTCCAGCCAATGGAAACTACGGCATCACTGGATCCCCTGATTATTTTTATTTATTCTACAATTTGTTTACAAGGAAAGAGAAATGGTCCATTTGCTCTTCTCAGTCATGACCTGGATGTAAAACAAAGCAAAGTCAACATAAGCAAAACAAAACACAAATGCACAAAACTAACACTGATTTAAGTAGACATTGTTAGTCTGAAAACTCTTAGCTTGAGACGTCATGCTTTATAGCTACACTATATACAAGAGAGGTAATATATCAATGTTATGTATATATATATATATATATATATATATATATATATATAGGTCTACTTGAAAACACTGATGGGCCAAAACACCGACGCTGAGAACACCGAGACTGGAAGATCGACAACTGAGATGACCGACAGTTTAAAAGCCCAATGCTGAGAACACCGACATGTTAAGGTAAGTGTGCGATAGTGACAGACTTTGGGGTTAGGGGCGGGTTAAGTGAATTAGGGTTAGGGCACGGCTTAGGTGAGTGTGCGATAGTGACGGTCCTTAGGATTAGGGTTTGGGTTAAGGTTAGTGCATAGATAGTTGTGTATGTAAGGTTTAGTGTAGGTTTGTAAGGTTTTTGGTGTGCTTGTGTTGTGTGTGAGTTTTTCCGAAAAGGTATTTGTTTTGTTTTGTTGATTGTCGGGATTGTGGTTTGTCGGGCATGTGAAGTTTCGTGCTTTTAAACTGTCGGTCATCTCAGATGTCGATCTTCTGGTCTCGGTGTTCTTGTCGTCAGTGTTTTGGCATATTGGTGTTTTAAAGTAGACCCATATATATATATATATATATATATATATATATATATATATATATATATATATATATATATATATATATATATATATATATATATATGCCATGCTACACCTACAGAAATCCCAATCCCTACATGGTCTAGGGACCTAAACCTTGTCACCACAATAAACAGAACATGCTGGAGGGATAGATTCCTGTCCCAGATATTTACCATACTTTGGAACAAGCTACCCATCTATGTCAAGAAGAGTTCCTCATTGGCAGTCTTCAAGAAAAATCTTGATGAGTGGATGGGAAATAGGAAATTCACCCCGGGGATCACTTCTGTAACTCTGCTCGACAGGGGCACATGAAAATAACTTTCTTGGGTAGTGAAAACCAGGGAAGCTTGTTGGCTAGGCTTACTTAGGCCCCTGGGCTGATAGCCTAGTACCTACCTATGAACCTAGGAACCTGTGTGTGTGTGTGTGTGTGTGTGTGTGTGTGTGTGTGTGTGTATATATATATCCTCCCTGCGTTCATGTGGGTTTCCTCCAGCTGCTCAGGTTTCCTCCCACATTCCAAAGACATGCAGTAGGTGGACTGGACACTCTAAACTGACCCTAGGTATGAATGTATAAGTGTGTGGTCCACCCTCTGAGGAGGGTTGGGCCTCGGGCTAGCAACTCAACCCCTTAAAACCCGAACCTGCTACAGAAACAACAAGTGTTGAAGTGCGCTCATTGCCCGATGTGCTGTATACATGGGAGTGGATCCAGGATCTAGGATCCAGGATATAAATATATATATATATATATATATATATATATATATATTTTTTTTTTTTACACATTTTATGCAAAGTGATACAGTTCAGTATTGTGCTGTGTAGAACATCTGTGATTCAATCAGTGGAATAAGATTAGATAAAAGAATTTAAATTAGTCATTGTATGAAAGCCATTGTATGTGATCATAAGCCGCTATGCCATTGTGACAATGAAGACTGAAACCTTCATGAGCAGGGAGCACTGAATCAGAGCACTATCCCACAATTCCAAGCTCTGAAAAATGAAACAACTGCACATGTACACTGCATTTTTTTATTCTTTAAAAAATCTGACAGTGGACCTCAGGAGTGTTATTAGTATTTGAAAGAAGACACTATAGTAGCCAGTAAAGCTGAAAACAAACTGAAGTTTTTCCTCAAAGCAATGTCTTTTTTATTTTATATTCTAATGTATTGTCATATAAGTTGTATGATTTTACTTGAAGCTGTATTACTGTACACAGCATAGTCTACATTGTGCTTTGTTACTTGTGAGAATCATTGTACACAGTTATTTGAGTAGAATTGACTGTATTCGCTATATATTAGACAAGGATTCTTTTACATCTTGAGTTGTACTATAAAAAGCACTCATGTCTGTTGTTAATCTTGATTTGTGTCTGAGTTATTTGAGTGGCATCCAGTAGGATGCATTCATGTCTGATGTTGATTTTGGTTTGTGTTTGAGAAATGTGAGTGATCCAAGTAGTTTAGCAACTTATTTGAAATAATTATAATTTTAAAATACTAACTAAACCAGGGATCAGGAATTGATTCAAAAACATAGGAAGTTCCTGGGTTAGCTTATAGTAATACTTCTAATATAAAATTGCATTTTGGAAAGAGAATGTGGTTATATACAAAACAGGAAAACAAATTTGCATTCTGAAACTGTTGTGGTAAACAGCAGTCACACTTATGTATTTTAAGTTGGTCAAACTTTCTGCAATTCCATGCACCAGCAATTGAGGTAAAGAGGTGTTTGCCCACATTCTGACATTATGACTTGAGCCAATGAGTCTGTGTAAAAATAACAGGATGCTCACTGCATGTAGACCAATGTGTACAATGTGTGAGAATACCCTGGATAGATTTTAAATTATAACCTATGGGTAAATGGTAAAATAATTACATTTATAATACTTTAATAATGTTTGATAAGTTAGGAAAGTAATTATAGATGGATGTCTACATTTGTTGAACTATGCATGTCAGTGTTGCATGCTTTTGGTATACGGGCTTGTCAATATTTTTTAGAAATGAAGCATGTGATACTGAGTTTATCTAGAATGCATAAATGTTATTATTTCACTCACAACATTTTAGAATTTCAAGGACACATTCACCTATAGCTTAAAGTTGTAGCCATGGGATTTAGTATGATCGGACCGTGCAGTGGTTCAGCGGTTGCGTTGTTGCCTAACAGCAAGGGGTTTTCCAGTCTGATTCTCCGCTGGGTGCCTTCTGTATGGAGTCTGCATACCCTCCCTGCATCTGTGTGGGTTTCCTCCAGGTGCTCTAGTTTCCTCCCACATTACAAAGACAGGTGTGTGGAGTGTTTCGCCCCAGGCCTCCACTGAAAATTGGCTTCATTCCAAGTCAGACTTTCCTGTTAAATAAATGATACTATCATATGCTAATATAATAATGGATTGGTTAAAAATTTTAACTCCGTTAATGGACTTATTGAGCATATTATTTGGTGGAGTTATTGTTTAGAGGATTGTTCAATACTATAAAAAGGAGAGGTTCAGTATATACTTTTATATAGCAGAAGTTGAAGTTACATTTTGGGGATGGGGAATATATTCATCAGAATGGAAGGCTATGTGAATAAATTCATCCCATGGTTTGCTTTTAGGTAATTTATATTGGAATACTTCTAATTCCACTTTTCATGCTTATGGGGATGTGGGAGTCTCTAATCTATGGATCAACATTTCTTGTATATTGTGAAGTCGTACAGACCATAGATATCCCAGGTCAAACAATATGATGTAAAATATGCATGTCAGAATCAAGTTCTATGAGTACAATACTGTATTCTGCTTGTTTTTTTTTTCTTTCATTTTTTGAAAATAATCAATTTATTTATTTTATTTACTTATTTTTTTATTTTACATTTGTTTACTGGGAAAGTCTAACTAGACAAGCTGTCCTTTTTCAAGGGAGGCCAGGTGAGAAAAGCTCCACAATTAATACATAGAGAAAGTATACACTGATAGACTGGTAGAATAAAGATAGTAGATACTTACATGATGAGAGATAAAGTGATTATAGCTGTGCAAAGAATAAAGGACAGATAGTGCAACACTTTTACACCTTGACAAATGATTATATATGTACAATTATATTGAACAGACAGTTCACATTTTCCATCTTTATAGTACAACATTTTTACTGTTTGCTTTATGTAATACATTGTATTAACAATAGTGTTGCCAGATTTTAATGGGGTAGAAAACCTAAGTAAAATACAAAAAGTTCATAAATTATTTAGTAATTATGTATTAAAGTTCACAGGATGACCAGCATTTAATGATAATTATTTCTTAACAGATTTGTTTTTTCTGTGTGTGTTTGTGTGTATGTGTGTATGCATTGATTCTCATGTAATATATGTTAGATCAGCATAGAATCACGTATTGCAGCTTTTTGTGTTCAATATATATATATATATATATATATATATATATATATATATATATATATATATATATATATATATATAAGTAATTGCTAGTTTTAACTCTGCTTTGATGTACCTTGCATTTAGTGGATCTCCCATCATAAACCATATCTGTCAGTTTTTCTATAAATTTGTGTATATATCTTTCTGACTCTGTCTCTTACTCAGTCTCACTTCCTACATATATATTTGTATGTCAGTGTGTCTGCGTTTGTGTGAGTGTCTGTATTTAACAGTGGTAGCCATCATATAAGGTAAAGACAGGCAAGAAGCTAAACAAGGAAGAGATCAACAAGCCTGACTTTCTGAGGAGTGTGTGTGTGTGTGTGTGTGTGTGTGTGGGGGGGGCATTCTGAATGGAGGTATATATATTTTTTCCCCACAAGAGAAAAATATTTTTTGTTTTAATTTCTCGGTTCATTTTGGTTAATTATCTTAGCTGCAACTGATATTCAATGAATATGTCAATGATTAAGTGATGTTGTCCTTATTTATAATTTGCGCTAAGTAATTTTTGCTGTTTATTCCTCAAGGTCTAGATCATGATTGAAATGAGTCCTTTGACCAGCACACTCACCTGGTCAAAAAGATAAAAGTTTATCTCCTGCACCTAGCTCCATGGCACAGAGAGAAAGAGGCCTTACTGCAGATCAGGTGACTGGGATTCAATCAGCAAATCCAGCACTCGAGGAGTGAGACAGAAAAGGGCAGGAAAGGAGTATGGCTCATTCAACACCCCCCTCCATGTATGCAGAGGGTGAGTTACACTCAGGTACACAATGAGTGGTTCAGCGAGTGGTTCAGCTTCGTTGACAAAGACCAGAGAAACCATTGCTTCTTCTTTCAGGATAGAGAGAGGGTTGCTTGTAGGTAATGCTCCTTGCAGAAGTGATGAGGCATCCTCCATGGTCAGCCCACTCCACTTCCACCTAGGAACTTCAACAAATGGGTGCATGGCATAGTGCTGACTGTCTGAATGATGACTTTCAGCCCAGATATGGGAAACATATAAGCCAGGTGAATGAGATGGGGCTGATGATTAAAACAGCTGAAGCAAAGAGAGCAAAACAAATAAATAAATAAAATTCATCACACCAAAATGCTTGTAAGTAGAGAAAATTTCCTTCCCTGTGAAAGTATCTGCCATTTAATAAGTCTGATGATAAGCAGTACTCAGAACAACAAAACAGTCTGAGCAGTTTATCCCTTCCCATGGTGTTACCCTGATATCAAACAAATGTTTGCAGGATCAACTTTAAAACTATTATGAAAGTCTGCTATGTAAACTTAGAGTATCTATTGGAGGTTTGTCTAAACCATCAGCGGTTCTTGATGTTTTTTGATATTACAGTGCTGTACATTACTAGATAAAGCATTCTTAAATGTATAAGACAATAGACAGACACATCACCTAGCCTGTTTCTTCCTCATTTCTCTGTTTATCTTATTTTTTTACAAAAAGGTTATCATCCACCACATAATACCTCCTCAAAAGGTATAATATCAGGAGGAGAACCAGAGGATTGTAATAAAGTATTATTATGGTCTGAATATAGATCCATGGGTGATTCTCTGTGTTTTGTGTAAAAGTTTTCTTTTTCCTCTCATAATAAAGGAAAAAGAGGAGGGGGTGTTTCCATTTTCTTTTCCTTGCATTATTAATGACAGTATGGGTGAAGGTATTGCATTTTCTTTAAATAAAGAGGATATCTGTGAGTCCTGAAAATGTTACTACAATGGCTGCTGGGAAGTAACTAATTCCTTACCTAATTTTAATTTAAAGTATTTTTGTCAAACATCTAGAAAATGAGTCCACTTCATGGCATAGGCAGATGACACCCTGACTATGCCCTACATGTACCCAGGTTTGGATAGTGGTCTGAGTGATGGAAAAGCAGACCAAGGAGAAGGTAGTGAAGCTGTTAATGCCAGCTTGCCTCCATAGCATACTAAGCCATGCTACCTGAAGTAGGTCATAGTAAGTGACCTTATGCAAGAACCAAACACAAGAAACAAGTAAACCTTTAGCAGAAGTAGGGAGTTGAGTCAAAGCACCAAGCAGTAAAAGACTGGCACTGCAAGACATCTGTCAAATGCTGCTGGGCCTGAGGTAGGGAGTAAATTAAAAAAAAAAACACAGGGGCTAGCCAGGCCTCTCAATTGCCACTATTTTAGAGGAACATTCCTATTATCAGGCCTGATTTACTCCTGCACAGGATGTCCACATTTTTGGAGAAATGTCTGTATTTTCAGGCTTGATTTATCTTCTCACGCCATTTTCTGAATCCCTTTCATCACATGTGATATTTGAAACTGTCTACAACAAAGAATATCATGCTACATGACCAACGCACTAGTGGCATCAATAATTTAGTGACATTATTACAGCATGTCTTTGATAATATGATTATATCTATCCATCATTTTTGCCAGTCTCAGTTTTTTAAAATGTGTCTTTGAGTACTATCTAACATTCCTACTGAAAGAGGGAAGAATGATTTGGTATTTGTTATTCAAATTTTATCTTAATTAGATGTCCAGATTTTTTGCAAAATGATCCTGTTTTTCAAGGGTCTTTGTTCCTGTTTTCAGTATCTACAGGTTGAGAGGTATGGGCTACCTGAATGATGTTGTGAAGTTGTTGGGTATTGATAGCTGTACTGGGAGAAGTGAGACAGTGCATGTTTGGCATATTCCAGCATGGCTGGTTGAAGTTTTGTAAATGTTTTGTCATTTGACTGTCACATTAATTTGTATAGATGCTTGTATTAAAAATGTATTTGTAAAAGTTGCTTATGTTAAAAAAAATGCTGCAACAGAATCTTAACAGTGTTCTGAATGGAAACTGTGCCAGAGTCAGGTAACTAGATGTGATGTCATTCCATAGCCAGCTGAAGGACGGAACTCTGGCAGCAGCAGTTTGTTTGTTTTTGTTTTTTTTTAAATCTGATATAAAAGATCTATGTCATTTATCACAGTTGAGTAGTAATAGTTGTTCAGTAGTTGTTACTTGTACAGTTCAGTGTGTGTGAAGTATCTCATCTTGCCTTGGGGAAGTGAACATTTCAGCAGTACATCTTGCCTTGTGATATTAAGTAAGTTAACTAGGGACAGTTTCTCTTTAGTTAGGGAAAGTACTGTGAGATTAGTTTAGTATTATTTCTTTTTCTGCATATTAGAGTCTATCCAACCATGTTATTTTATATTTCCTGTGGCTGAAAACTGTGACGTTTATTGTAACTAAATATTAAGTATTTTCCTGTTTTATAGGTTCATAGGTAGGTACTAAGCTATCTGCCCAAAGGCATTTATAAACCTAGTCAGAATGTGTTGGCTTTCACCATCCCCTTAGATTAGTTCCCTGTGCCTCTGTCCAGCAGAGCCACTGAAGTGATCCCCGGGGTAAACTTTCTGTTTACCATCCACTCTTCAAGGTTTCTCTTGAAGAGTGTTAGTGAGGAGCTCTGCCTAATGTAGATTGGAATCTTGTTCCAAAGCATTGGAAGTCTCTGGGACAGGAATCTATCCCTCCAACACGTCCTATTTATTGTTGTGGTGAGGTTTAGATCCCTAGAGCGTGTGACTCGAGGGGATATGGTTTTCTTTAGGTGGAGCATGTCCAGCAATTCTGGGTTGGACATAGCCTTCTATGTCAGGCATAGATCACCTCTGAGTAGTTGGTATGCAACTGAGTACAGCTGGAGTTTCTTCAGTTGAGCCACATAGGGCATCTGTTTGAGGCCAGTGATCCTCTTGGTGAAGTACTTTTGTGGTCTTTCCAGCTGTTGCAGGTGTCTTGTAAGGTACATCCCAAATGGGGTGTTGTACTCTATGATGGGTCTGATGAGTGATGAGTACAGGGGCACAATGACCTCTTTTGATCTGGATGCAAACCTTTTTGTAATTAGGTGGGCCACATAGAAGGATTTTCTAACCACTTTGGCAATGTGATTATCAAAGGAGTGATTGCTATCTACTTGGGTCCCCAAGTATGTTTTCTGTATTTAGGGGACTACTACCTATGTGGTAGTTTGTGGGTAATTTGTTTTTTCCAAAGGGGATGACTATGCACTTTTTGGCATTTAGCTTGAGGCCATGATTTTGACACCAGGTATCCGTCTCAGTGAGACCCTTTTGGAGGATGTCTGTGTCAGCTGGAGAGTCAATTATAGCCCCTAGTTTGCCGTTGTCTGTGAACTTGGTCAGCCATAGTCCTCCTGTGCTTCCCAGTACCTCTGAGAAGTATATGCTGAACATGAGGGGTCCTAGGACTGAGCCCTGGGGAATGCCACTTGTAACTGGTTTAGAGTCAGCCTTGCTCCTGCACCTCTCACCATGTGGGATCTGTCCATGAGCCAATTGGCAACCCATCTTGTGACATAGGGGTTTATGTTCAGGCTAGTGAGCTTGTCTATAATACCAGAATGGGGAATGGTGTCAAAGGCATTTGCAAGGTTTAGGTAGGCTGTGTGTACCACCTTTCCCTTGTCTAGAGCCTTGGTAACTGTTACCAAGAAGTCCACCAGGTTTAAGAGGTATAATCTGCCCTTAACTAAGCCTAACTGGGTGGGGTCCAGTGTTTGGAGGTTCCCAATATCTCTGTTAATGAGTTCCATGATGATGCATTCCATAGCCTTGCAGACCAAGCTAGTCAGGCTTCTAGGGCAATAGTTCCTGAAGTCTGCTGTGGCTCCACCTTTGTGGAGCAGAATAACCATTGGTGTGCACCCGTCTATGGGTACATAGCCTGTGGAGAGGCTGAGTTTGAACAGTGTGTTTAGGTGAGGGGTTGGTTCGTCTTTGAGCTCATGTAGGACGCAGCCTGGGACATCATCCGGCCCCATTGATGCTGTGTTTCTGGTTTTGGAGAGGGCTGTTTTAACCTGAGTGTCTGTGATTTCAGGGACTCTACATTTTTCTGGTATGGTTATGGGCCCTTTTGGGGGTGAGAGGGCGTTGAAGTTTACAGTGAACCTTTCTGCCAGGATGTTGGCGATATCATTTGGTTCAGTGTATTTTGTGCCATTCTGCACTAACTCCAAGCAGATCTGAGCATTGCCACTTAGATTCTTGACATAACTAAAGAATGCCTTGTGGTTATCTTTGGAGTCCTTGGCAATTTTTTTTTTCGAAGATCGCCTTGGACAATTTTATGAGGGATTGTAGTTTCTTGCTGATATTGATCAGGGATGTCTTCCCTTCTTGGGATTTTACTCTTTTCTGTACTAGTTTCCTCCTTCTATTGTATAGCTTGTTTATGGCAGGAGTCCACCAGACTGGTTTCCTTTTCTTGGAGGAGTGAGTCTTGGTTTTGCTTGGGATAGCATGATCCATGCATTCTTGTAGGTGCCTGTAGAATGCATTAGTAAAGGATTTTGCAGCTTGGACAGCATTATCCTTTAGCATGGGGGCTTTCAAACTTTCCACCTCAGTCTTAAGTAATGTGAAGTTTGCTTTTGAAAAGTTTTTAACAGTGGTTTCCTTGTCCGAGGGTGGGGGTGGAATGTGGATATCCAAAGTGATTTGTTTATGGTCAGATCTAACCAGCGAGGGGTTGACCTCTGGTGTGGAACACCGGTCGCCCATGTTGGTGATGACCAGGTCCAATATGTTGTCACCTCTGGTGGGAGTGTTGACCAGTTGATCCAGGGCATTTGAGTTTATAAATTCTAGGACATGTTGGGCAAGGGAGTTATTACTTGAGTAGTTCTTCCAGTTAATACTTGGGTAGTGGAAATCATCTAATATTAGGGTGTTTGGTAGGACCTTTATGTTTCCCAGTGTTTCCAAAAACATGGAATGGGGGTCCTGGGACATGGTGGGTGATCTGTAGCAAGCTACAATTTGAATTGCAGTTTTACCCATTGTTAGTTGCACGTGGATGATCTCTGAAGCATCGTGCTGTGCCACTAACCTGGAGGTGTGGGAATCCTTGATGAATATGGATACTCCCCCGCCTTTTGTATTTCGGTTCTGGTTCTGTGGCCGAAATGTATGTTATGAGTTGTAGCCTGGTAGTGCTGGTGTGCTCTTTGAAGCCTTAAACCAGGTTTCTGTTACTGCACATATATCAATTTTCTCCATACTGAGGAGTGCCTCGAGTGCATGCATTTTGAGGTTTAGACTTCTGGCATCGAGTAGCATTACCCTCAGATTTTTGTTAGTTGTGATATTTATGGTGGTGGGTTTGTCTTTTGAGCTTTGCCTAAAAAAGGCACTATGGGGGTGGCAAGAGCCTTGGCCAGCATTCAAAAGCCAAAGGGTGACAGGTGCAAACCAGCTCTAGAGAAGTAGCGTGGCTTATTGAGCATGTCATCTCAGGTGGACAGACACTGGATCCCCTTTGAATGACACCAGAAACTTAGCCAATTGTTGAAATTGATAATTTTTTTCTTTATACCGTGTTATCGTTCTTGGTGAGGGCAGAATGCTACTCAGGGTCAGGGTCATACCAGCCTGGGCTACTTGATCAGAGAGCTCTTCCATTTCTCTTTTCATGTAGTCCAGGGAGGAAAGGCTCAAGTCATTCACACCAACATGGACAATGACAAAGTCATATTTGTACTTGTTCTGGAGTGACCTGAGTGCTTGTGTTATGTGGCGGATCCTGACACCCCACAGGCAGCTAACTGTAACCTTCTCCTTATTCAGCCTAGTGAGTGAGACATCAGTGTGCCTGACTATAGAGTCACCTATTACTAGTATGCTGGGTATGTTATTTTGCCTTAAGGGCTGTGATTGCGTGGCACACTAGTTTTGTGAAGTATGTGTTTCATGGTTTGTGTTGGGGGATGGAGGTTGCTTGGATGTCTGCTTTGGAGGTCTCTGTTGCTTTTGCAGATTTTTATTTGGAGCCTCAAGTATGTTTTCGTGTATTTATGTTTGTTTTTGTTGGTGCTGGTTTAATGGGTCTATGTGAGACTGGTGGTGTGATGCCAGTATTTGCCTTCTCCTCTTTACTGTCTGATCCAGTCTTTGGATTTTGAGAGCTTAGCCTCCAGTTTGGCTGTATAATTGCATCTCTCACATGTATTAGTGTTTGGTGGTAGGAGGAGAGGGTTGTCTGTGTACATGAGGCAGTTGTAACATTGCCTCAAAATGCCCAGATTCACCAGTTGGACTGGAGAGTACACCTGAGATTACCCTTTGGACATGCCTGGATAGGCACAGTGAACTGTTTTACTGAATGGCTGTTAAGGTCGAATAGAGAGCATTGTCCTTTTGTACAGTATAGGGGGGTCTAGTGCTAGGGTTTATAAGTGCTTGCTATGAGTTTTGAGCAAGTGCCAGGCTGAGAAATGAATGGCTTGACTGCTTAAGTTGAAAGTTTGTCTAGTTCCACAGGAAAAATTGAAGAGGAGACTTTGTAGAGCTGGGAATAGTTATAACTTAGCTAACCAGCACTGCCCGGTGCATAAAACTGTGCAAATGCAGTTGTTATAGCAGGGAAATGAAGGAGATAGAAATTAGCCCAAAATGGTCAATAAACTACTAATTTCTGGGCTGAAACCACTCTTCCAGGGACAGATAGGCTGCTCAAAGCTCCCATCTCTCACAGGTGACTAGAGAAACTTCCTTCTATCCAAGTAAGGTATGGGCAAGCACAGAGATTTGTAACACAGCCCTGAATTCAGCACTAACCTGAAAACTGGACTATAATAGCTTAGAAAGGCAGAAAACAAGTATTTTTTTTGTTTTATTTTTTCAGAAAATAAAGCAGATACAATCAAAAAAACACTTTAAATGCACAGAAAAGGATGCTTATTGTTATATATCTCAGTTCAGAGTTGTAGTCAATGTCCCTAGTAATAAAGTAGGAAGAAACACAAATACAGTAAAAGCAGATGAATAAAGTGCAATTTTTTATATTTATTGAGCATTAAAAGACCAGCCACAAAGAAACAGTATAAACATATTTAATAATGGATAATAAAAATGGAAAACGTCTGAGAGACTTGCTTGGAAAAAAGCTCAAAACTGAACCCTGTTCCAGCAATCTTCAATCAGACAAGTTCTAACTGCACACTCCCGCTTCTAAGGTGCAGGGGAACCTTCTCCAAAAAAGATGGCCTGGATCAGTGCTCAAGTTATACAAACAAAGCTAGATTCAGCAGGCCTGAATCTGGTCCTATGCTACAGCAACAAGGCACACCAATTTCAGAAAGAAACAGTTCAAATAAGCAGGCACAATAAGCCTGTGACCAGAAATTCCCAGCTCTTATGTTAAAACAATAAACCTGTTTTGAAAAAAAAAGAAATTCCCAGCTCAGAAGAGCAGAATCCAGCCTCTCCTCCCACAAGAGTGCAGACCACAAACCTTCTTAATGTAGACTAACTGGCCTGAAGCCCAAGTGTTTAAACCAGAACTAATACACTTTTAGAATAGCAGACACTGAGCCTTCAATCAGTAATTCCCAGCTTAGAAGGATGTAAGCTATCTGTCCTGCCACAATAGTACAGACCATAAACCTTCTTAATGTAAAACAACTGGTATGAAGCCCAAGTGATTAAACCAAAAGAGTTAGAATAACAGTCACAAATTAATTAGGCTACTACCAAGCAGTAATAAATGCAGCAGAATAAATAAAACTGAGTACTTTTAAGAAGAGGCAAAATCAAAATAAAGTAGGAGGAAACACAAATACAGTAAAAGCAGACGAATAAAGTGCAAATAGTTTTTTTTTTGGTAGTAAAGTACAAGGAGAGAGGAAGGAAGAATCTAAGTGGGTTGGCCTTCTCAAATCTTCTCTCTATATTAAGTAGAGCAAACACTAGACTCAGAACATGATCTCACTGTATTCGGTTAAGTAGAGTGAACACTAGACTCAGAATATGATCTCACTGTATTCGGTTAAATGAGCAAATGAGATGGATTCAGGATGAGTTTTCAAATACAGACTTACACGAGGGGCGGGCAATTCCAGAGCCACTAACACCAAAAGAAGAACAGGGAGGGTGGGTGGGGACAAACCGCAGAGAGACACACAGCACACGCTATTCAGTGAAACACACAATTAGGTACAGAAAAAATGAAAAACAGTACTTTTAAAACTGCAAGTTTGTACTTAACTTCAGCTTCTAATGCAGGTGATTATAGCCAAGCAAGTCTCTCAGAAGTTTTCCATTTTTATTATCCATTATTAAATATGTTTATACTGTTTCTTTGTGGCTGGTCTTTTAATGCATATCTTTAATATCTTGAGAGTACGTGTACTTATTTCAGTGTTACTGTGGCCACTCAGGAAAAACCTTGCTGCTTCGGTCACACTCTACCATTCATATCAGTATTAATTTTACACAGTATAATTGATTACCCCTTGACCCCTTGTAAGTGACTTAGAGTATTTGGCTGGTGACAGCTACCCTGTAATCTGGACAGAGGGGATACAGCTGGTGAATCTGTTAGCCTTTCCCAGGTGTGTGTGTGTGTGTGTGTGTGTGTGTGTGTGTGTGTGTGTGTGTGTGTGTGTGTGTGTGTGTGTGTGTGTGAAATCAGAAATGCAAGAGTGTGTGTATCAGATACTTGGAACTGGGACATAATGCTCCAAGCTGGGTCTTGTTTGGGGTCTAGAATGACAGAGAGTCCAATCCCAGTTGAATGTGTTCTCTGTGTGCTCTTGCAGGGAATTTTGCTCGATGCAGACCACTGCATGCAAAATACTGTGTAAATCTATTCCTGTTTTTAGTGAATTCCTCTCACCAGCGTCAGTGGTGAAGATTGGGGCTTCTTGATTACTTGCCTGGAGTAAAGGGCTGTCAAAGATGGTTTCTTACTACCAGCTTTGTCCCATAGGGAAAATATAGTCCTGATGAATCATGGGAGGACGGAGGCCTGGCAGACTGCAGGGAACAAAAGATACAAAAAATGTGTAGTAATTGAATACCTGGAAAAACTAGAGTGAATTGGAGAGTTCTGACAGTGGTGGCACTGATGTAATCTCCTCTGGCTGTAACAGTCACTCCCTATAATGTTGTATATGTATTCCTTTATGCTGACTGGGAAGCTTATGCACTTTTGCAATAATTTTATGAGGCTCCAGTACAGACACAGATAAGGATGCAGCCTGTTTAATTTTATAAATAGCCTGTACCAGAGATGGTCACTTTTTTTTGTACAACTTTGTGATCATCATTTTTTTCCTATTATAGGATCTGTCAAAGGTTTCATGGACTCAGAACTTGAGTATCTATTTTTATATCTATAAGATGCTGCTTATTTTTCAGTGTCTTTCCCTGTAAAAACAAGAAGCTTTGTTTAAAGACGTTTCTGCAACTTTTGAAGATTATTTTCAGAAATAAGAAAACAGTGCCTTCCATCTTCAATGCCCAGTCATTTTATTAACTTTTATAAGTAAAGTTCATAGTTCTCTGTATGGTGTTCAGACCCACAAACAAAACAAGCAATGAGAATCAAAAGCATTTTGTCAAGCACAAGCACAGTTGTTTATTCATTTTGAAGGGATATGCATAATCTCCTAACAAAATACCTTCTTTATGAAGTGAAGATGACCCGAAAGATTCCACAATGTGAACTTCACCCACTGAAGACCTTGCAATGAGCAACTAATGCATTTCTGAAGAAAGCTCAACCAAGGAATGAATGATTTTAATTTAAAAGAAGTGAAGAGGGTATGGGGAAATGCTTCTTATAAGGAACCGCTCACCTGCAAAAATCTGTATCTTTGCTGGCACAAAGACAGCGGAGGCCTTTACAGGAAAAGACAGCTTTGAAAAAAAAATGACCAAAGCAACATAGTATTTTTGTGATCATAACCCAGCTATTATTTTTTTGCTACAGTGTCCCTCCCCAAAGTAAGATCTGTACTTTCAAGTGAAGTCAAGTGCCTCTTCTGAGCGTTAATTTTTTTTCATCAGATTCATCATTTTGTGAAGGGCTTTCATAACATTTGCAGCGGGTTAAAAATCACACTGTCATTACTAAAAGATATACTGAACTTATTTATATCGATAAAGGTAGTTCACTACCCAAGTGACAATAGCATTTTGTGGTAAATAATAAAATGGCAATGCAGTAGACCATTGAGATAAAGAAAGGTATTTGGTCTACTTTATATGGCTATAATCATACTGCGCATTTACTTTTCTAGCCATATAAGTCGGCATTGAAGAAATGTTAATGTTCTTAGTACAGTCTTATTAATTCTAATTATTTTGTCTGCACGTTGCTTTAGAAGCAGATGGGAAATATATTCCTGAAGGTCTGGGTTCAAGTCTTTGCTGGGTCTCTTTCTTTCCTACTTCTCTTACACCTATATTCATAGTTAAAACAGTTTGGCAAATATTGATATTATTATTATTAAATTACTTTATTTTTTTACTTCCATTATGCCCTCATCATTATTTCTGTCCTTTCTTTGATACAGAGATTATTTCTGATTTTCTGTACAATCAAATTATCTATGTACTACAACATTTCCTTCCAAATCTTGTCCTTCAAAAGTGCCTGTGCTATTGTGCCAAACACATTTGCAGTCTGGAAAATGCATTCAAAAATCAGGAAATGAGGAGTCTTGTAGACTACATGAAATCCAAGTATATATGAATTACAGATGTCTTTAAAGGAAACAAAAATATGCTGCATGAAAGACAAGCAGTTTGAAAGGTTAAGAAAAACTTACTTAGAAATAACAAATAGTCCTAAAGCATAAAATGCTTTGTCAAGTGAAATGAACTTGTCTAACTCACTATAGAGGAAGACATCTTATAAAACTTGTGACAGCAATATTTCTAAATTAACAAATATAGTTTGAACTTAGTAAACAAAGTCAGAATGTAAAGAGAGCCAGAATGCAGGAGGGTTTCCTTATGCAAAACAAAAATGGTACCTAAGATCTACACCAAACCATTCTTTATTCAAGTCCTTTTGTAACTTGACACGGAAAATAACTGATCATTGTTAAGTATTACTGTGTGTGTGTGTGTGTGTGTGTGTGTGTGTGTGTGTGTGTGTGTGTGTGTGTGTGTGTGTGTGTGTGTGTGTTTGGCAGGCCTGTAGTCATTACTGCATTTATCAATTCGGCTTTGCTAGTTTTTTCACATTTTTTATTATTTCATATTTATTTTATTTCAGTTTATGTCTCTGTAGTAAACCAAAATATTACAGATACAGAAAAAAATATGTACATACCAGTCATATGAGTTTAATATATCAGAAGAGCAATACCAATATTTAAACGTTTACAGTACTAAGAAAAATCAGTTTCAATGATTTTTGATCATCTGCCTAATACACAAGTTTTATATGTTCATATCAAATTGATCTTGTCCTTATGAACGTTAGCATTTCAAATGAACTATTGGAATTTCAGGAAAGCTCAAGAATCATGACGCTGTATGTTTTTTCCTGGTTGTAATAAATAGTAAGTAGTGACATTTGAAAATTAGCTAATAAAAATAGTTTCCCTGTATGTGCTCACTGCTGTAGATTACAAAAGTAACTTGCTCAGTCATAGAAAAGTGACAAAAAAATTGCTTGAGACCACTGGTCAATGTGTGATGGACTTTCTCCCTTCCTTGGTGTTATATGAGTAGAGTTAATATGCATGATTTGGGGGTGTGGGGATTGCTTCACTGGGGAGTGCAGGAGGATTATCCCATATAAAAGTTGTTTTGAGGTGTTTGATTTCAATTTACTTTAATAGAACATTTCAAGGATTTGAGATACAAGCATTGTTGTATTAACTTTTACAATGGAAGCGAATGAGAAAATGGTCTGTGATCAGAATGTTTTGTTTTCTGATCTAGGTGCATTGTTGTCAGAAAGGAGCTGTGACTATATCTGAGCACAGAAAAAACTGAATCCACTGGAACAGTCGACAAATAACAATACTAGCAAGCCACACAGCCCGTTCCAGAATAACTCCTCAAAGCACCAGCACACCGCAAATCCAAAGTAGAAAAAGTTGCTTTATTAACACAAACAGCTTAAAAGTTAAGCGCTTTCATCTTACTAAGACTTCATCAGAACTGCCTTTCTTGGTACTACATTCCATTTAAATACCCTTACTTCATCAGCTGACCTACCTAGAATGAAATTTAAAAGTGCTAGTGCAATATACAAGTTCCTTCATCCTATAAGAATAACAACTAAAAACATACTTGTATGTATCCCTACCATCTTTCCTCTGGTTACATACATACTCAATCAAACACATATTAATACCATATATAAATAAATGACATATGTATTACGATTGTTAAAAATTACTTAAAAATATTACTTAAAATTGAGTTTCGTATCTGGAATGATGATATATAATTCCATCATTATTTGTGTTTTAAAGTGCTATGCTAAATATTAAATATTATCTAAAATGGATTTAATTGATACATGTTCATTGATTCCAGGATATACTGAGGCGTTCAATTTGATTTGCCACCTAACCTCCTTGTCACTAACTTTCTTTTTTATATCCCCACCCCTCATGTTCATTTTTACCACTTCTAAAATTCCAAATTTAAAACCGGAACATGCTCTGTTGTCCTTAAGATGTTTCCATAGGGCATTGTTGCTATCTTGCTTCTTAATACTATATAAGTGGTCATAGATCCTGTTCCTTAAACATCGGGTGGTCTTCCCTACATAAAAACACGGACATTGTGTACACGTGGCCAAATAAACCAAATTACTGGACGTACAGTTTCCTTTCTGGTAAAATATTCTGGTTTTATTATAGTTAGACAAAGGGGTTTCCTTAACCTCCATGATATAATGGCATTGTTTACAAGTGCCACATTTGGTGGTACCACCTCTTTCAGATATATCTAATTTCTTTTCTGTCTTCCTTTCCAATAATGCCTTCATATTATTCCCCTTCCTTAAAACAAAATGCGGCTCCTTCCCCACTATTTTGAAAACTCTATTGTCTACTTTCAGCATATTCCAATTGTGGTGAATAATTTTCCTAATGTCTCCACTAAAATGATTGTGTTGAAGAATACATGCCATGCCATATTTTTTTAAACTTTCATCGTTATTACTACAATTTCCATCCTCATTGGATACTGTTGTCAAGCCCACACCTAATAAAGGTTTGTACTTTATTCCCCATTGTTTCTTAACATACCCAGTGACGTCCACTATCATATCTCTCGGATATCCCCTTTCAGCAAAAAAAAGATGCAATTTTTGCCAACTCACTATCTAAGTCCTCCACATCAGATGTCATCCTTGCCGCACAAATACATTGGCCCTTTATAATATTCCTTTTCTGGGCCCAAGGATGATTACTAGAAAAATGTAAATAGGAATTACTGAATGTATTCTTCCTATATATGTTGGACTTGAATTTCCCATCCTTCAGTGTTATTTGAACGTCCAAATAGGATATAGTTTCCCTATGCTTGTTCATAGTAAACTTAAAATGTTCACTACAGGAATTTATATATCCATTAAACTTTTCTAAATCGTTAAGATCACCTTTCCAAAGAATAAAAATATTGTCTAAAAAATGAAAATAACATGATATAAATTTGAACCAATGAGTTTGGAATATATATTCCTTTTCCCAGTCGTAGACTACCATATTAGCATATATGGGGGCACACGCTGCCCCCATAGCCACACCCTTGTACTGCTTATAATATTCTCCTTCGTACCAGATGTAATTGTGAGCCAAAACCTCTTCCATAAATTCCATAATCAATAATGTTTTGTCCCATGTCACGGATTTAGACCACAATATACTCTCTTGCAACCTTTGCATACCTTCCTCTCCAGGTATATTTGAAAAAAGGTCTATAACATCCATTGTGACTAACCATTCAACCCCTTCAGCTAACCTGGGTTCCAGCCTACCAAGAAAATCCCATGAATCCACAACCAAATGTGGAATTTTCTTTAAAATAGGTTTCAGCCATTTATCTATGACCTTCCCAAAAGGAAAGGTCTTCGACTGGCTCCCAGATATAATAGGTCTAAATGGGGGATCTCTCGGATCCTTATGGACTTTGGGAATGCCCACAATTGTACTAATAATAGGTTGTTTGACTTTAAGAAACTGATATAAATTTGTATCTATCCTACCTTCCATCAGTAGGTCTTCCAAATGTAAATCCACTTTGTGATACCCTATATTGACTTCATTCACTGAGGATACCATATACTTTCCAGAATGTAATAGAATACTGTTTATTTTGTTCCTTTAGTCTTGGGAAGAATATAGCACCACCCCACCCCCCTTATCCGGTTTCATAACCCGGATACCTGGATTCTCCTGTAATTCTCTCAATACACCTAATTCATCCTTTGTTAGATTAAACCTGACATTATAGTTCTTCTTACTATATCTATATATGTCCTCTAACACCAGTTTCTCAAAGGTGTCGAGTAAATTGTTTAAGGGTGGGGTGTATGTGCTTTTAGTTTGGAATTCATTAGTTTCCTTGCATTGTGTTCCATCAAATTTGACTCTCAAATTTAATTTCCTTATATACTTCTTGACATCAACTATACTATCAACCACATTGAATTTTTCACATGGGATAAATTTCATCCCCTTAGAAAAAAGTGTAAAATGCTCCTTCTTAAGGGTCACATCAGTGTAGTTATAGATGAAAAAGTTGTCATAGGAACTGATTACATCATTGACCTTTGTAATCTTCTTCTCGTTTGATTCTCGGGGATGCATAATTATCTTGTTGCCCTTCCCCTCTGTTGTAAATCCCCCCCTCGTTTGTAATGTCTCGTTTGATAATCTTCCCAATCCACTTCTCCCCCAAAAAAATCATTATTATTATTATTATACCTAGTGGGGGCTCGGTTGTTGTACCTAATCTTCCCTTTCTGTTTATAAGCGCTGTAAGTATGATTCTCCCTATCATTAGTTCGGCCCTGATGTTTACCTTTAAAAAAGTTGTGAGACTTAACCGGTTTTTCTATCACATCCTTTTCCCATCTATAAGCCTCTCCCTTATTGTATTGTTCCAAATCTCTTTTTAGTTTCCTACACTTTCTTTCAAACTGTTTAGTAGTCACGCTTGCTACCCAGTTGAATTGTGTATCATATAACATTTCGCATTCATCGAACAATACATCATGTACAATACTGTTGTTTAAATCATCCAATTCGGCTAAAAGCATACATATTCGGTTGTCATTACACCCCATAATGTATTTCATAAAGGTGAAGCCGAACCCATCAAACATTTTATTACATTCCCTTTTATTATTTTCATCCATTACTATTCCCATAGGGGTCTTGAAAAATCGCAACCCCATTGGGACAACTCCACTGTCCAAACACTTTTTCAAGTAATTATTGTCCAACTGTAAAGTTTTTAACAATTTCAGTTTCTTTCCAAACATTACTATAAGGTCTTTAAGTGTATAATCTTCATTTCCAGCGACATTGGTATTTTTATCATTCACTTGCTTAGGGTTTTCGTCAAAATCAAATTGACCCTCTAAATAATTATTATAATTTGCCCGCCCTTTAACCCTAATGGGTTGATGTATTTCGGGCTGCTTTACAGTACCAATGTAGTACCAAGAAAGGCAGTTCTGATGAAGTCTTAGTAAGATGAAAGCGCTTAACTTTTAAGCTGTTTGTGTTAATAAAGCAACTTTTTCTACTTTGGATTTGCGGTGTGCTGGTGCTTTGAGGAGTTATTCTGGAACGGGCTGTGTGGCTTGCTAGTATTGTTATATCTGAGCACAGTCATAGACAAGAAACATGAAAATTAGTGAACAGCAATTTTCCAGTTGTATAAATATATATACATATATGTGTGTGAATGTGTGTATGTGTGTGTGCATCTGGCTACATGACATTTGATTGCAGGTCACTGATGCAGAAATCAGGTTATATAAATTACTACATACATTTGACTGAAATGTCATTATATTGAAAATTGTAGAAGTGTATAGATGCAATTTCAGTATTGTTTTTCATTATGGAGGCTGTAATAGAAGTAATTTAGAATATTTGTATGGATATTAATCGGCATTATCATGTTGTACTCCTAGATATGAAGATGTTTGTGCACCTGTGCTAATTCACTGAATGTGATTTTCTTTTCTGATGGGTATCTGATCGTAGGTGTCTGGGGACAAAGCCTTGGGGGGTGAAGAGGGTGTTTCCACATTGTAAAAAAAGCTTATTATGTTATATGTGTTGAGTAGAATGTTTTAAATGAAATGACTTTCAATTAAATGTATTTTCACTCAAATGCTGTTTCAATCATTTGTCCCAGTCCGTTTGAATAAACACACCACACCAAATGAGAGTTGACAACCTTTATTAAACTTCCATAAAAATATCTTATTGAACAATATTTTAATTTATTGATCACAGCATGCACATCCATATAACCATTTACTAGGGCAGTGCAATCCTGCTCATCCTAACCAAATAAGCAGTGTCTTCACCTCCGCTTGCTTACTTTCACTTATCAGTCAGTGTCTTCACCCCTGCTTGCTTACTTTCAATTATAAGTCAGTGTCCTCACCTCCGATTGCTTACTTTCACTTATCAGTCAGTGTCTTCACCTCCGCTTGCTTACTTTCACTTATCAGCCAGTGTCTTCACCCCCACTTGCTTACTTTCACTTATCAGTCAGTGTCTTCACCTCCGCTTGCTTACTTTCACTTATCAGTCAGTGTCTTCACCCCCGCTTGCTTACTTTCACTTATCAGTCAGTGTCTTCACCTCCGCTTGCTTGCTTTCACTTATCAGTCAGTGTCTTTACCTCCGCTTGCTTACTTTCACTTATCAGTCAGTGTCTTCAACCTCCACTTGCTTACTTTCACTTATCAGTCAGTGTCCTCACCTTCACTTGCTTACTTTCACTTATCTAGCAGCATCCAACAACTCACATTCTTTCCCCAACTCATTAAATTAAATTAAACATCCAACACCAGAGGAGGAACAGAAGAGGGACAAGCCTGCCCCTCTTCTCTGCCAACCAGCCAGACATTGGCTGTTTGACCTCATTTACTCCAAAACCTTCAAACAAAGCCTCCATAACAAAGCTAAGTGTACATTAAAGAGGTCAAACTAAAATCTTTCAGGTGTACTCCATCCTCTGAACCAAACTGGATCCCCCTCATCGACATTGCAATGCCCCATCATATAAATACCCAAAGCAGTCAGTTGCCTAACTAGCCTTAAATTAACAAACCGATGAGCCCTCTCCAAAGCCAAAATAACTGTGGTACTACCACTGAACACAGAATACACATACCTGGGTGTAACCTCTTTAAAATAGACAGACCCTCATTTATCTTAACTACCAAATCTAGCTTTGGAATTATTCTCAGATCGTTACCTGACAAAAGTACCACCAGGACCTTAAGGAGCCCAATGTCACCTGAAACAATGCAAACCCAATTGTGTGCCATCTGGCCTAACTGCAGCCAACTTTTACTGCTCAGTGGATATAAGAATTACCAAAATGAGGTTTCCTTTCCTAAAAAAAAAAATAATTAATTTTATACTAAGCCAGTCAACATTCCTAATTATCTAATATAAGACAAGAAAGCATTTGATGGCCAACAACCCACCCTCTTAATGAGTTCAGTTAATCTACCTTCCCTCGCTAAATCTAATGCCATTCCAATGCTCAAAGAATGAGTGGAAAACCTCTCTCCCAGAAAAACAACACACCGAAAAGCTCTCCTCATCATATATACAAACTGATCGCACATCATCATCTTGCCCCCTACCAATCAAAATGAAGTCCTGAGAGCTCCCAACATGAGACCACAGCAACCTCTTAGCCCAACCCACTGGACACAACCAATCATTCCTGTCCTTTCCCAATACTATCTGCCTGCCCTTCCCCAATTGATCTGTTTTAGATCTACACAACCAAATATGCATGGAGGCAAAAAACACTGAAACATCCTGCCAAACTAATGACCAAAACAACTCTAACACCCTAAGAGCTCCATAATACATTCATAAAGCAAATGTCACACATAAAGTATAGTCCAATGAATCTCCATTTACCAATGCTAATCCCAGCAACAAAACCTCAAAATCTGTTGTCAGTCTTCACACTATCAACCCTATCCTAACCCCTCAAAATATGAACCACAGTCCAAGATTTAGCAGTCACATAACCCTGCCACCTATGCAACTATACTAATTGCAGCTAAGTCCACCTTCACCGACAGAATTGCCTTACCTTGTTTCCAAGCCTGAACCAAATATTTCAACAACAATCCTTCCCACCAAACTCCTTCCTCCTCAAGCAGCTGCAACACAAATTAACAAAATCTTGCAATGCCATACCATGCACCTTCCTTTTAAAAGCTGCCCAGGATTCCTGTATTCAAGTATCTGATCATTCCAAGTCAAACTGACACACCTCATCTGGCAACACCAGCAGCTCGTACCATGTCATATTGTCCAAATGAAAATTAACCCTATTCCTCTGCAACGTCTCCTGCTAGACCTTCGATGCCAGTCAAATTGGGACTAACTCCAAACAGTAAACATCCTTCCTCCAGTCATCCTTCCATCCTGCTGGCAAGCGAGCCGCAAACCATTCCCCCCCCCCAAAATATGCCCCCATCACAATACTTCTTGATGCTTCTGTAAACAACTGCAAATCCCCTTGAACAAACCAATCTGCCTGTCCAAAAAAAATGCCATTAAACTCTCCAAAGAAAAACAACCACAATGCTAAATCAGCATGCACTAACTTATTAACCCTCTCCCAATGATGTTTGCTTTCCCCCTGTTCAACAAAAGGCCACAAACTCACAAAAGGAATGACCTGATTGAACTGACTGACATGCAAACTTCAGGAACCAGAAGAGCTCCATGGCATCCTTAATTTGCACCTTGTCCTTGGATTTCCCCACTGAATCTTTTCTGTCAAACATGTTACCTTCATATTTGATAAACCAAACAAACCATGGCCTGCATCCACTAACAAGCCCAGAAAACAATGGCTTGCTTGAGCCTTCTAACTTCTGCCTAGCCAACTGAACATACAATTCCTCACACATCTCCAAAAACACACGCATATCTTCCAAAGCTCCATCAAACCCTTCACCTACTCTTAATAAGTCATCCAGATAATGTACCATCTTCTGGTTACCCACTCACTGCTGCCAAATCCAATGCAGAGCATTGGTAAACCTGTCAAAGTAACACAGGCCACCGAGCATCCCATAAGCATAGCCTTGTAAAAGTAAAACGTAAACCCAAATACCCTGCCCAACAATGGCCACTCTTCCTCTCAAACTGGTAGTAAATAAAAAAATGAATTCAATATTTACCTTCACCAGCCATGGGTCCATAAACTCCCAAATGACCTGCACTGCATCATTCAAAGATACATATTTTTCTTTTTAATGCACTCCTTCTTTCTTCCACACATGGACGACCCACAAAGTGGCCTAACCCTGTTGTTGGGAATGTTCCTATGTTCTAAGGATTGTACAATGTCTTTTCTTTTCCTGGCATCAGTGCCCACAGCATTGAACATTTTTTTTTTTTTGGGGGGGGGGGGCCCTGTGCACCCAGTCTTCTTTATTCTTTGACCTACCTTTTTCCATAATATATCTGGAGCATTTCTCCCCGGGCCTCCACTGAAAACAGGATCTGTGGAACCTAGTCAGACTTTCCCGGTCAACAAATGTTAAATAAATAAAAATAAATAAAAATATAAAAACAGTCCATATATCAGAATTGTCTTGGAGCAATTTTCTCAAAAACAGGATCCACCATATGAAGGTGCTCACCAAAACCTGAAGATGAATTTGGTTCCAGCAATACTGTTTGCCTTCACTTGCTGATTCCATCTCTCCATTTGGACCCTTGTTCCAGTATGAGGGAAGGAATGGAAGAAAGAAGATGTCTTGCACTGTTACATCTTATAACACATCTTACAGGGATACGTGTATTAAATTGGATAAAGTAAATGGCAAAAACGACCAGACAATTAAATGAATACTGATTAGCAAATAGTGTGTATTAGATGACAAATGACAGAGTGAGTTGCAGTAAGTAAATTTGCCCAGTCACACATCGGGTGCTGTATGCCGTATATCCATAACTGAAAACTGACAATGGTTCACACACTTTACATTGTTCCTTCACATGTATTTACAAACCAGTGGTCTGTTCTTTTTTATCTTGCATGTTTGGTCAGCACATAATCCAGAGTAAGTAAATGTTGCTCCTGTTTTCCAACAGTTGGCTTCCCTTTAAAGCAATGCCATTGTCAATAAATAACGATCGTTTGACATCATATCTCTCATTCTTTCTGCATTGCCTCTGTACATAGAGGAGATGTGAAAAGGTTCTTCCTATATCACACTTCATGTCAACCATTATAAACTTTCCTGGTAAAGCAAAAATAACAATAATGTTTAGAATAAAGTTTAGAAGAGATAGAATTTGCTATAAATGTTGTCATTCTGTTTAATCAACATTGGATTATTCACAGCAAAAGCATGTAACACTAAAAAAAAGTACTTCCATGCTGTGATACTCAGAACATAGCACAACAATCCATAGGAATGTTTGTTGCATGGGAACAAGGATCGATCCTTGAACTGCCCTCCCATCTGAGAGCAAGCCCCCCCACATCTAATCTCCATATGTGCCAACTTCAAAGTTGTGCAAACTCAACTAAGAGGGAAAAGATGGAAAACAAAAACAAAACTCATACATTTCCTGATTTGTGACTCTTACAAAACCAAAAGTAACTGTATAGCATCTGCAAAAGAGATAGTTCCGATGTACTACTTGCAGTGATTTTCCTGTGATGTTTTGTGACATTGCAAAGCACTACATGATTACCTGTATCCTTCCAGAAAAAATAGCTTGCCTGAACACATAATTAATGATAATGTTGCACAGCTCAGACAAAATTAACTGAAAGCCTTTGTCAAATAAAATGATGTTAAACATTCCCTGTCTTCAGCTAACGGTCCAGTCCTGACAAGCACCTGGAACACAAGCTATGTATTTATTTTATTTATTTATTTATTTATTTATCTATGTATGTGTGCCTGGAAAGGTCAATGTCTATATGCCTGGACAGGTGTATGTATTCATTTGTTAAATGAGCAGATGCAGTTGTCATGGAATTCTTTTCAGGCATGAGTTGAGTCGTTTGGCTTGAAATGCAGTTACGTTCAAACATAAAGATTTGATTACATACAGGCTACCGTAATATAAGAAACAACAAGGTGATGCAGAAAATGTATGCAAGATGTATTAGTACTGATAAACATGTTGCATAAGTGCATCGGGCTGGTATATGGAGAAAGCCACATACCAGAGCCCTACACTGTTCATAAAAGCGTGTAATCAACCTAGAGTATCAGCATATGCAAGATGTATTAGTACTGATAAACATGTTGCATAAGTGAATCGGGCTGGTATATGGAGAAAGCCACATACCAGAGCCATACATTGTTCATAAAAGCATGTAATCAACCTAGAGTATCAGTATACACTACCATGAAGCTAGACAAATCCAGCTATGCAAAAGGTATGCAGATTTTTCCTTCCGTGATTTAAAAACCAGTCAATCATGGAGAATGAGTACAACTTAAGCACTGTTTGCTCACCTGATGACCCCATAGAAATGATGTGTTGTTGAGCATAACACAGCTAAGTAGCAGCATCATCCCAAATACTGAGAGAAAGGCTAAAATGAAATGTATAAATATAGTGATGTTTTGACACATGCAGTAACTCAGTACTATGAATATAAGCATGAAAGTAAACCTACACGCACCATCCCACCCCTACTGCACTGATGACACTAACTTCCACCCAACAAGAAGGCATCACCAACATGTTCCTATCATTTACATAATACAAAAACAAGATCTGATCTGTAGTCCTGGCTGATAAAAGCAAAATAAAATAAAACACAGTTGATCAACTTTATTTTCAGCATTAGAGAAGCTCAACTGCCTTTTATTTTAATTTTAAGTCTATTTTATTATTATAAAAGTAATTATTTTATACAGTTTAACAAGGTGAAACCTCTATGAATTACCCATCTTGGTTGTGTGTTTATTTATTAATTTACTTACTTAACCTTTCATTCTTTCTTAACTTCTTTCTTTCTTCAGCTCTGCTTCCCCACTTCCTTAATTCTGCTTTTGCTTATCAGTGTTCTCACTGTCACTGTTTTGTAGGGTTGGCAATTAGGGTTTTAAACAGCTTCTGTTCCCTGACATGCCAATAGATGTAATAAGTTAGAGAACCTATTCCAAATGAGGGTAGAAAGAAATTAAAGAAGACTGTGACCCCTCTACCATGTCCCTAATGTAACTGAAAAAATGTGGCAGAGGTTTGGCGGTTGACTTCTAGGCTGCTCAGAGTCATGATGAGCCATGAAAAACAGTACTGCAATTTGTGAGTATTTAACCGCCTGATGTTATAGGCCCTTCCTCGCAGGTATGGTGTGGTGTACAAGACAAGGGGTAGTTAGTGGCTTCAAATTAAGAGGAAGATGCATGATGCAGGCAAATGTGTGACATTAATTAGAATTGTGTGCGGCTACACCAGGGAGAGACTAATCTTATGTGAATGGTTTAGTTTTTGTCTAAATAACTGGTCAAACACCACTGTACTCTCTTAACATTGCTCCTGTAATAGCAGTCTACATGCTTGAGATAAAGTAATTAGGCCACTAATGTTCAGGTACAATGAGCGAATATCTACAACAGCGGAATCATCTTGAAGACTGGTTTTAGTTCTAATAATTGATTGAGACAGACAAGGGAAAATTGGGGCATAAATGGCTAGGCTTAAAAAGACTCAAGGGCTGCTAGCTTAGTCCTATGATCCCTTGATCATATACTGATATGGACATCTTGGGAAAAGTGATAGCTTCAGGATTAGCTGTAACACCTCTGACATCTATTCCTGCAAAACAGAAAGGTTACTGTTGACGTCAATCTTCACTGCACAAAACATGTTTTTTTTTAAATTCAGCTTGGTAATGTGAATTCCAAAACTGCAACATTTCATTATTCTAACAGCCGAAACACATAGCAGAAAAGATGAGCTTATGTCCTACTGCAGTACATCTCAGACTTCTGAACAACAACTAATTAAATTGAATTGTAACATCTTAAATAGTCTAGTTGAGAAATTGAGTAATTGAAAATATGTTATACGACACCCAGTTATTGTTTCCCGAATGTCAGGTTCCCAAGACACAAAACACAGAGGAACAGAACTCATATCATTGTTTTACATAGGAAATCCCTGCCAGTAAGATTTCTAAGTGTGTGTCAGCAGTTATTCTATCGTTTTGAGAGAGTTCTGCCTTCTTCATATTTATATGAACACGGAGTTGGTATTTATAAGTTCGTGAGGATGAAGGAGCTTGCCTCCCTCACATCAGGGGGGGGGGTGCTCTTATAAAAACTGCTTACAGTTTAATTTATTTTTCCCTTTTTGTTTTCAGCATTGGTTTTCAGTATTTAGGAATGTCATCAACCTGTAGACATCCAGGATTCAGTTAAGGAATCTCCTGTAAATTGGCAGAATGAAAGTAGAAGCGTATCAGACTGAAACAAAGCAGTGGTCTGTTGTATGAAAACAAGAAATGCTAGTTAGTTAAATTATTCAATATACTTGTCTGTTCTGTCCTCACACTCTTCTATTCCCAATCCTGATGTTAATTTACAGGAGAGAATTCAATGAACTTGATGCTGTAGTAATGCAGTTCAGTGCTGTTTGGCTGAAAAACAAATACATTCTGAACCAACTGCATAAATATGCAACAGAATGCAAACCAAGGTCACATTAAACAACTAATATAAAATAGGTGCGTAGGTATATAATAGGCTAACAACCACAAGGTCCTTTTTATACCTATCCATGTATCCCAAATGTATGCAACAGGTTTGGTGCACTGGAAGTTATGTTTAGGGGTATATGTCAGCTAAGACATGGGTCTTCAAACATTTACAGGTTTCCTCTATCAATTACAAACCAGAGTTGAATTACTGATTTCAAATCCACTGGTCTAGGTTACATTTGAATAGGATCATGGAAGAACTCTGCTCCACTTGGATGGAAAGCCTATTCCAGAGAAGGAGTATTACCTGTCCATCCAACTTGTCCTATTTATGTTACAAGCAAGGTTTAGGTCCCTAGATCAGGTAGTTCTGCTGATATTTTTTTTCAGATATTCAAAAGGTCCATTAGAGTGGGTCCTTAGATGCCTTGTATGCCAAACATAGATCACCCCTCTACAATCTGCAGGAGACGGAATACAGGGATAGGGCTTTGAGGCAATTAAGATAAGACATGTTGTTAATGCCCTTTTGCGAGGAACGTCTGTGGATGTTTCAGTTGTTGCATATGCCTGGTCAGATACATACTGAAGGATGCATAGTACTCAGTGATGGGTCTGATAAGAGCTGAGTACAGAAGCACAATGACTTCCTTGGATCTAGATGGCATTTCCATGTTTTTATGTTAAGAAACAGAGAAAGATTTCCTTACTACCTTAGAATACTGTAAACATATTTTAATAATTTTTCATACAGTCATGAAGAGGTGGGAGGTCTTCATCTAGCATGAACTCTGATTGTTTCCAACCTTCTTTATGCTGAAAGTAGGAGTCTCTGAAGAAAAACTAGGGAAAGATGTTCTGATTGGCACACACCATCAATACTTAAACTGACTGTTTACTACATTCACAGCCCAGCTAACTCCCATACAGTTGGCCAGATATCATCAGGTGTAGCAGCTGATGGAATGTTATGTGTTGGGTTATTGCAAACACACCCCTGCAGCTAGTAGAAAAAGAAATAACACGCATTTTTCCTCTCTGTATTGATCCTTCTCACAGTCACACATTTGTATAAGTATGCATCCATATATGCGTATGTACTCTACAGCTATGGTGAGCTGCCATAGTCCTGTTTCTGAAGTATTCTAATTGTTAATGGAAGCAACCAGATGTAAAAATAATTGCATAAATAAATAAAAAATAATAAAGGCAAACATTTTGATGTTATAGAAATTGGAAGAGGCTGTAGTGCAGTAGCTTCAGATGTCCTTGTTTAGGATCTGTTATATTTGTGATTGCAGGTTGAAAGTCATGCACATACCAGTTATGTTACTGACTGGCACAAAACCTGATGATTGGCCTTTAAATATATGTTGTGTGTGTGTGTGTGTGTGTGTGTGTGTGTGTGTGTGTGTGTGTGTGTGTGTGTGTGTGTGTGTGTGTGTGTGTGTGTGTGTGCAGTGTGTGTGTGTGTGTGTGTATATATATATATATATATATATATATATATATATATATATATATATATATATATATATATATATATATATATATATAGTGTGTGTGTGTGTGAAAATAGAAATGAGTGCTATGGATCTGTAGATTGTTACCACTATTAATAATTTAGCTGACCTATCCTGTGCTGTTATTTGGTTATGCAATGGGACTTTCACAATTAAAAAAGAAATATCTGTCAGCTGTACTCCTTACGTGCCCTTTTGTTTACTGATCCATACTGCAGAAATGTGCCTCTCTTGTATTGCCTGATGTCAAAGTGTATCCTTGCAGCCTATACTTTTATGTGGGACACAATATTTGAGATATCTGTGAGCTATATTTTGCCTGCATCACCTGGATTTATAATGACAGACATCAAACAGGCAGCAATAAAGAGGATTTGCAGGAATGTTACCAGCACTAACACCAAGAGTTACCAGTTTGATTTGTGGCATTCCTCATGGCAGAATATTTTGAAACATTGATTTGTACCTTTGTATTTCTTTGACATGTATTTTCAGATGAATGTTATGTTTGATTTGCCTGACATTTCTAGATGGAGGGGAGATTGAGTATGCATTGATTCAGCCGAGGAAGGCCTTCCCAGTATTGCCTCAGTCTTCCCATTATTTTGGGAACAAATCTCCATACTTGGTAGAGGCAAAATGGATCCCATGCATATCTTTTGCCTGATCTTGCACCTGAATTCTCTCCCAGTGTTTGAAATCTTAAAGAACTTGTTTTTCAAGCACTGAAAATTAGATGAATCCTTGCCATAGGTGTATTAGATGTATACTCGAAGGAGAGCAGCTGATGCTTGAGTGAGAAAAATTTAATTGCTTCTTCCAGAAAGAAAGAAAGACTAAAGGCTGGAAGTCACTAATCAACAAAGACATATTCTATTATAGAGAGGAGCATTTAAAAGTTGTGGCATATAATATGAAGATGCGAATGAGTTTGTGATTACTGTTTATTTTTCTGTTTTGATCATTTCAGTGATCGTCTACTACACAAACACATGCACACATACACTAAATCTATCCCTTAACCTAACCCTGACTCTAACCCTACACACTCACAATCACACATACACCCGCTTAATATATCCCATTACCTAACCCTGACTCTAACCCTACACACTCACAATCACACATACACCCACTTAATATATCCCATTACCTAACCCTGACTCTAACCCTACACACTCACAGTCACACATACACCCACTTAATATATCCCATTACCTAACCCTGACTCTAACCCTACACACTCACAGTCACACATACACCCGCTTAATATATCCCATTACCTAACCCTGACTCTAACCCTACACACTCACAATCACACATACACCCACTTAATATATCCCATTACCTAACCCTGACTCTAACCCTACACACTCACAATCACACATACACCACTTAATATATCCCATTACCTAACCCTGACTCTAACCCTACACACTCACAGTCACACATACACCCACTTAATATATCCCATTACCTAACCCTGACTCTAACCCTACACACTCACAATCACACATACACCCACTTAATATATCCCATTACCTAACCCTGACTCTAACCCTACACACTCACAATCACACATACACCCGCTTAATATATCCCATTACCTAACCCTGACTCTAACCCTACACACTCACAATCACACATACAACCACTTAATATATCCCATTACCTAACCCTTACTCTAACCATAACCCACAAATACTTGCATAAACACTATTCACTTATCTAACCCTTGCCCTAATTCTAACTCACAAACACTAGTGTGCGCGCACACACACACACACACACACACACACACACACACACACACACACACACACACACACACACACACACACACACACACACACACACCACTAATATAAAGACCACTTACTTGTTATGAAAAAAATGCAGTCAACAAAGTGAGTCCACTACAAACTAGATGTTTACACAAATGACCCTGCAATTCATCCTGTCACACACAAATGACTGAACCCATATCTGTGTCTCTGTATGTGTCTGAATCCACACACATATGTGTGTGTATGTGTGTGTTATATAAATACACACAGATACACACACACACACACACACACACACACACACACACACACACACACACACACACACTCACGTGTATGTGTCTGCATTTGTATGTGTGTATGTTTGTGTGTATGGGTGTAAATATTTGATCCTATCTAAATGGTATGATAAGGACATATACATCATGTGCTCGATTATTTCTTAGCTTCTGTTTACAGTTCAAAGAAATCCTAACACATTGCTTACTGAAGTACATAACTACTCTCAGTGCCATATTAATAGTGTGCTGCCAAGTCTGACAACTTATAAGCTTTCATTAACCGATTGTGATCGTGATATACTTTACCTTTAAAGTACCTTTCAGAAACAGGGTATATAGATAGTCTGACAGTTTAGATGCTGTCTGTTAACTGATTACTTAATGACAGCTTGTAAACTGTCAAAGTAAAGTTTGACAGTTTAAATTGTTTTCACTGAGCCTTTGTTGATGCTTATATACAGAGGAGGAAGAGAACATTGTCATTAAATGAGTATCCTGTCCATTGATACAACTCCAACTACAGTAGAAAACCATACACACAAAATACTCCATTCATTAAAAAAAACAATGAAAATTCACCAACTAGTAACCAACACTGCCACACCACAGAACGTAAAAACACCGACTAGAGACCTGTAATCCAACCGTTTATTCAGCAAAATCACGAGTTGACCTAGGTTTCATCCAAACTTTAAAGACTTCTTCAGAACAATGACAAAAAACACAACAGTCCCTAAAATACACCCACCCATTATTCAATTAATGCATTAAGAATTAAATTCAATCAATAAAACCATCAATCACCACTAAATAAGAAACTGCTACATAAATACAAATGCCTAACTAACTAGAAAAAATACAAATAAATAACTTCATATTAAAACACAATAAAAAAACACTCAAAATTATTAAAATATCCAAAAGATTATTTATGTACTAGTTTATATTAAAATATGCGTTAATTTTAATATAGGAGCAATGCTGACACTATAATTTATACCAGAAAATTTCATGGCATCTAACCTTAATTGCAATTTTAATTCACAGATATCTAAATGCACATCTAATAACCGTCCTTGGATATCTTGATTTATCTGCTGAATGGCACAAAATCTAAAAACATGTCCGGGGTACTGTCCTATATGTCTAGCTAAGGCATTAGTGGTTCTAGTTTGCCTGATGTCCAGCAAATGTTCATTCACCCTTTCTCTAAGGCATCTACAGGTTTTTTCTATATAAAACGCAGGGCATTCAACACACTTAGCTAAATAAGCCACATTTTGACTATAACAATTAAAATGTCCTTGAATAGATATGTGGCAACCTTAAACTCTAATCCATTGCCCAGTTTCCATTATGTGCTTGCAAGTACTACACCTTCCACATTTAAAATTTCCCAATTGTCGACTGGTGGTTAAAGTGTTTCTATAAGACCCCTTCTCAAGAATGTCCTTAAATGATCTATCTCTCCTAAACACATGTAGCACATGAGGGACAGGCAGTCCATACAGCCTACCTCGACCTGGCAAAGGCCTTCGACACAATACCCCACTCAGGTATCATCGAAAAACTCATCAGCTTGAATGTAAACCCATACATCACAAGATGGGCTGCAAACTGGCTAAGCGACAGAACCCACAGGGTCAGAGTTGCTGGAGCCATGTCAGACTCAAAGCCTGTCACAAGTGGTGTCCCACAGGGCTCAGTCCTGGGTCCACTCTTGTTCGGCATCTACTTTTCTGAAGTACAAGCAAACACAGGAGGGTTATGGCTGACAAAGTTTGCAGATGACTGCAAACTGGGCCATAGTCGAAACACATCTGACACAGATATCCTCCAGAAGGGCCTCACAGAAACGGATAACTGGTGCCAGAGCCATGGCCTGAAGTTAAACGCCAAAAATGCATAGTCATACCCTTCGGAAAACAAGGTTACCCCTAGCTACCATATAGGTGACAATCCACTGAGCACAGAAAAGTCATCAGGGATCTGGGGACCCAAGTTGACAGTAGTCTTTGTTTGACACTCATGTTGCTAAAGTAGTTAGGAAAACCTTCTATATCGCCCACCTGATCATGAAGGGATTCACATCTAGATCAAGGGAGGTCATCATCCCCCTGTACTCATCACTCATTAGACCTATGATTGAGTACAATGCCCGTTCGAATGTATCTGACCAGACACCTGATGCAGCTTGAAAGGCCCCAAAAGTTCCTCACCAAAAGGATAAAGGGTCTCAAAAATATGTCTTATGCTGCCCGACTGAAAGAACTCCAGCTTTATTCAGTCTCATACCGCTTGCTCAGAGGTGACCTGTGCCTGACATATAAGGCCATGTCAAACCCAGATTTGATGAATATGCTTCACCTCAAAAATCTAGATCCTCAGAACCACAAGGGCGGAGACTTAAACCTTGACACGGTTATAAATAGAACGTGCTGGAGGGACAGATTCATCACCCAGAGACTCCCTATGCTGTGGAACAAAATCCCGGTACATGTGAGGCAGAGCAGTTCGCTGGCCTTGTTCAAGAGGAATCTTGACCAATGGATGGGAGATCGCAGATATACCCCAGGGATTACTTCAGTGTCACTGCTTGACAGAGGCACAGAAAAATGATAGGCATAGTTTTTATTCAAACTAAAGGGGTGGCGAAAGCCACATAACTATGGGCTAGGCTTATAAATGCCCTTGGGCAGATAGCCTAGTATGAACCTATGAACCTATGAACCTATGAACCTATGTTAGGGAGCTTTCCCCATCTTTTCATCTACATTTTTGTCCAGTTTTAACAAACCCAAATTTTTCCGAATTATATGTATAAACAATTCAGCATCCTGGTTAAAAGTAATAACAAAATTTAACTTCTCATTCCTTCCGTCATAGTAATTTAATCCAGTTTTAACTTCTGAAATTCTTTTGTGTACCCCCACAGATGTCCCGATCAAAATGGCCTTATATACACCAACTGCTCGCTTATAAATAATTTCATCTCTAATAGCTGTACATAAAGCCACAAGGTACCCCCTTCTAATAAACATCCCCATCATGAATTCTAATTCATTAATAAACTCCTGATATTCATTAACCATTCTGGCAGCCCTCACCATTTGACCCTTAACAATGGATATCTTTTGATGGTGAGGGTGCCAACTGCTGAAATCTAAATAAGAATTTGAAAAAGTAGCCTTTCTATAAACCCCTGATTTCAAACACTTCCGCTTTTTATCCACCTCCAAATTTACACCCAAATAGGATAACTTTTCACCACTATATTCATGAGTAAATTTTAAAAACTCAACTGTATTATTAGTGAATCTAAGGAATTCCTCAAGCTGTTCTACGCTACCCTCCAAAACTATAAAAATATCATCCGGGAAACACATATATTGTTTTATGTAAATGTTAAATTCATTTGGGGAAAACATACTCTTGCAACCAGAAGGACATTACATAATTAGCATAAATGGGGGCACATGCAGCCCCCATAGCCACTCCTGTAACTTGCTTGTAAAAGTGTCCTTCAAAATACAAAAAATGATTACATAATACTGATTCCATTAAAATCACAAACACATTAATCTGGTCTTGATCAAATAAACCGTTTTTTATCAGTTGACACTCTAACTAAGTTAATCCTACCTCATGGGGAATGACAGAAAATAAATTACATACATCTACCGTAAGAAAAATAGTATCCTCTGTGACATTTATGTTATTCAGTTTATCCAAAAAATGCCATGAATCCTTGGTAATATATGCAAATGTTGCCAGCCCTTTTTGCAGGTGGTAATCAAGATATTTACTTATAAAACATGTTTTATTCCACTTGCCATCCACAATGGGCCTGAACTTGATATCATTTAACCCCTTATGTATTTTTGGTATACCAAAAATATTGCTGACCATAGGGTTATCATTTCTTAAATAGTTCAGTTTCATTTATTTGTCCCTGAAATAATAAGTCGTCAATTAACAAATCCAATTTCAGATACGCAATGTGAATTTCATTAATACTACTTTCTTCATATGTATCTTCTGTTAACATACCCAACATGGCATCAATATAGCCATTTCTATCCATGACTACAGCTCCATTACCTTTGTCGGGCTTCATAATTCGTATCCCTTTGTCATTGACTAATTCAGATAATAAACTCTTCTCTTTCACAGTCATATTATTATAATTATCACTGTTTTTGATTCTACAATGCTCCCTGATATCTGTTTCACATGCTCTCTCAAACATAGATACCATATGGTTGGCAAGCGGATTAAATTTACTAGGTTTTGTCAACACATTGCGTTGCTGACTAGTACCAGCTTCAGTGAACCACATCCTAATATTCATTTTTCGGGTAAACAGTTTAAGATCAACCAACATTTTGGACAGTAGCCCTCCCCTTCCTGGTACAAATGTAAACCCTTTAGATAGCAAATTAGCATGCTCCACACCAAGCACTTTTTTAGAATAATTATACACTTTGTAATCCCCATGTGTATTAAGAATAACACAGGGTTACTTAAAATTTTTAAATCACATGTTTCATGCAAACCAGCTATAAATTTCTCAAAATTAAAACAATTACTTATGTTACATTGGTCATTATGTTTACCAAACTCAAAAATAATGCCCAGATAAATGTCCATCCATATGTCCACTGTTCAGACTCATGCCATTGCTTTCACATAAACATGTATCTTGGATATTACCAATGTCATTTACTGAATCAATGCGCCCATTTATATTGTCACCCTCTTCGCTGTCCGTCACATTCAATACACCACTTTTATCAGAAGACACTTGTTCACCATTACCACAGCCCAAAACCAAGTCATTAAACTGGTAAACACTTATTTGTAGTAATGAATCCACTAATATATTCATCTCTGTTTGGGCTGGTAATTGCTGCATGTCCTGCGGTGTTAATTCCGTGTTTTCAGATGAGCTCCCTGATGTTCTTCGTGTTTCACTGTTGCAGTCACTACATTTGGGTTATCCTGTTGTCAAGTTGCCCTCAGTCAGCCTGAATTCCAAAGTCTTGGGTCCTGCATTGGTTGCTGTCGCCTCTTCCCTGACGTCAGGTCATCAGGGGTATAAAAGATGCAGCCAACGCCATTTTATTTAGTATTTCTTGCTGCGCGGTGCCCGAAGCAGAAGCAGTTCACAAGTGCCGGTCGGCCGACTCCTGAGATTTTCGTGTTCGAGTTTCAGATCTGAAATCTTCATTAAAAGCTAAGTACCCCGTTGGGGAAACTTTTTTCTTGCTCCAGACCGATGTCAGAAAAAGTTAATAATTGTATTTCTTGTGGGAAGCAAATACCTCATAAGGACTTTCATTCTTACTGTATTCCTTGTCTAGGCCCTGACCACGACGTTGCTAGTTGTCGGTTTTGTGCTAGATTTAACTAACGCACTATTAAGCATCGGTACGATTTTGCATTAAGCTATTTTGGGCGAAGATTTAATTATACAATGTCAGGTAGCCATCTGACTACCAGAGTTCACAAAAAACGCAAAGAAAAAGAAAAAGACAGGCAACCAAGGTCCAAAACCAATGACGAAGCTTCTCTTAAGCAAGTCACTGATTCGCCGGTTCTCAGTGAGGTGCTTTTGCAGCCCCTGATGCCCAATACTTTAGAGTCGCAGGCCGCTACCGACTCCCATGTGGAGTCAGCCAGGCCACAGAAAACTCAAGGTATTGGAGCCTCGGAGATTATTCCCTCAGATGGGTCCAGAGCCACTGAGCAGGCATTGGCTTCTGAGGGTGTATACAGACCTAAATAATTATATATTAAACCGACTTCAAAGACAAAGACTAAAACACCTTTAAAGGCAAATAAACAAGTTCAACAGTCACAAGGACAGGCCTCCATGCCCACAAAACAGATGCTCAAAATGGCCGAAGACTTAATTACCTTGATCAGGGGTTCCCATCCCCCTCCTGATAAGAGGCCTAGGCAAGAGACAAACTATGAATCTTCAGATCAGGTTTCCATTTCTTCTGATTCCTCTTCTGATCAGGAATATTCTCTTCCCCGCTATGAGGATTCTGATGCTGTAGAATCAATTCCTTCAGCTTCTCTTCCTGAGGACTACTCTTTTGGGGAAACCTTGCATACCATAAGGGAGCACTTCCACTGGGAGAGCCAAGATTTTTCAGAATCTAAAAAACGGCTCAGAGACTTCCTTTTACTACCTCAACACAGGCCTCTAGCTATTCCTCCTGTGTTGGGCATTGTAGATAATGTGGTCTTGGAGTCTAGTCTGACCCATGACTCTTTAGCTCCAGCTCCTGTTAAGCCGGACAGATACTACAGGGTTCCGCACTCTCATAAATTCATTTTCAAAAACCCTACTGCAGACCCAGAAACTATTTCTCAGGGTCCAAAAGGGGTCAAGGCCCCTACTGCAAAAAATCCTACCCCCTCTGACAGGGATTCTAGGGCTCTGGATAGATGGGGAAAAAAGATTTACACATCTGCTACTTTGGCTATAAGGGCCTTAAATTGCCAGTTTCATATGCTCAAATATCTGCAATATACCATGACACTGCTTAAACAGAAAATGATGGCAAATTCTGAATGTGCAGAAAACAAAGAAATGCAGGATTTATTGCATGCAGCTGAACAAGTTGGAAAGAATGCTTTGCAATGTGGGTTTGATTCTCTGGAGGCCTCCTGCAGGGCTGCTCTTACGGGTTCTGTCATTAGGAGGCATGCTTGGTTAAAGGAACAAAATCTGCCTGAACATATTAAAGCAAAATTATTAGATGCTCCTTTACAACATGATACCTTGTTTGGTGTTAAGGCAGAAGAGGTGTTAAAGAAAATGGAGGACAAAGCTAAATCTATGCAAACGGTCAAGGATTTCTTACAGGTACAGCCACCTAGATTTAGCAGACATTGGCCTACAAAGAATTGGTCCTTTCCAGTCTCAGACAGACCTCAAAGGGGCAGATCCAGACACCCTAGAGGCAGATCACAGCCACAAGGATTCTACAGGCCTAAGCAGTGGAGTGCTTCTACCTCCAAAGGTGGAGAGGACAAATCACAATCATACAGGAAGCAGTCCCAATGACTTCCCCCTGCCTGTGCCAAGCACTTATCTTCTGGCAGCACCCTTAGGGGGAAAACTAGCACTTTTTCCTCAAAATTGGCACATTATAACCCAGGACAAATGGGTTCTAGACAGAGTGTCACAAGGCTAAGTTTCATTTCCATACCCTGCCAAGGGCAAACGGTTGGCCAGACCTGCCAAAAAATCAATGGCAGAGGCTCAAAAACATGTCGCAGCTCTCATGGACATGAGGGCTATTCAACAAGTTCCACAGCAAGAGCAGGGACAAGGATTTTACTCAAGACTGTTTTTGGTACCCAGAAAGGACAAAGCATGGAGACCAGTACTGGATCTATCTATTCTAAACACTTTCCTGTATATACCAAAATTCAAGATGTTGACCTTACAGCAGCTTCTGCCCATGCTGGGCAGCAAGGCTTGGCTCATGACTTTAGACCTAAAAGAGGCATACCTGCATGGCATGTCCCAGTCAGACAATCATGCAGAAGATACCTCAGATTCATGGCTAGCTTAAAGCCTTACCAATTCTCTGCACTGCCCTTTGGCTTATCTACTATGCCCAGGGTTTTCACAATGTGCCTGGCACCAGTAATGGCTTACTGCAGACAAAGAGGAATACAAATATATCCTTACTTGGACGACTGCCTCATACAAGCAGAAAACAAGGACATCCTACTACAACAGCTGACTTTTGTGATAAGACTTTTAACATGCCTAGGGTACACAGTCAACAAAAAGAAATCAAAACTAATACCCTCTCAAGAGATAATATTCCTGGGTGCAAGCTTAAATACAACTGCCCAGATGGCTTATCTCACTCCAGACAAACAAAGGCAACCGACTACCTATTTCAAGGAAATGGCAACAAAGGCCCAGTTATCTGCAAGAAAAATTCTGCAGGCGTTGGGCTTCATGGCATCCTGCATCTTACTAATTCCATATGCAAGACTGCATATGAGAAAAATTCAATGGTACCTAAAAAGTGTCTGGACACAACATTGCCACAGTCTGGAAACAATGATTGCTCTAATTCCCTGCCTGCAACAGGAATTTTGATGGTGGGCAAAGGCTTGTCACCAAAACAAAGGACAGCCATTCTCACTACCCCCAGCCAGGCAGAGCCTAACAATGGATGCATCAGATTATGCCTGGGGGGCACACATGGCAGGAAGAGTCATTCAGTGCACCTGGTCCACAAACCAAAAGCATCTACATATCAATCAAAAAGAGATGCTAGCTGTTCAAAATGCTCTGACAGCCTTCAAGGACCTACTTCATCTGGGACAACTACTGATAAAGACAGACAACACCACAGTCATTTGGTACATAAATAAGCAGGGGGGCACTCATTCTTATCCCCTGTGCAGACTAGCCATGTCTTTATGGGACACAGATATTGACTTACCAAGTTCATCTGCAGGCACAATTCCTGCCAGGAAAGGAAAATACTCTGGCAGATGAACAAAGCAGAAACCTCATGGATCCCCACAAGTGGCACCTGCATCCACAAGTCTTCAGCATGATAACAATGAAATGGGGACGCCTGGACATAGATCTATTTGCATCCCCTCAAATCAATCAACTAAAAAGATTCTGCACAAGGACTTATCACAGCCAAGCTTGGAAAGTGGATGCCTTATCTTTCAACTGGACAAACCTATCAGTATATGCCTTTCCTCCACTGCATCTCCTCCCCAAGGTACTCCTAAAGGTCAGGCAGGAGAAACCAAAAATGATTCTGATTGCCCCAGACTGGCCACACCAGTACCGGTATCCGATCTTAAGGAACTTGTCCCATTGCCCAGTCTGGACCTTACCTCAAATACCTCATCTACTGTCCCAGCAAAACAATCAGATTCTGCACAGCCAACTCAGTGCCCTAAACCTGGCAGCATGGCGGATAATGTAGCCATACAAACCACGCCTCTCAGTAAAGCTGTGATGGATGTCATTTTAGAAGCCAGAAGGCCTAGTACTAGAAAATCCTATGCTGGGAAATGGAGGAGATTTTGCACTTGGAACCAAGCTCAAGGAACTGATACAGCTTTTCCAAATATTCCTCAGATTTTGCAATATTTAACTGAGATGCTGGTCAAAGGCCTATCTTTTTCATCAATTAAAATCCATGCATCTGCTATTTTGGCTGATTACAATACAGAGCCATCACTCTTTTCTCATCCTTTATTAAGGCAGTACCTCAGAGGAGCCAAAAACTTAAGGCCTCCAAGGAGAACACCAACACCTGCATGGGACCTCAATTATGTCTTGGAAAAACTCACCTTACCTCCTTTTGAGCCAGCTGCTACTGTGGACATAAAGTTCTTATCTTAGAAAACAGCTCTGCTCCTAGCAATAACTTATGCAAGATGAGTTTCAGAGCTACAGGCTCTCATGGCTGTGGAACCCTTTATCATTTTCTATCCAGACAGGGTCTCTCTGAGAACAAACCCTACATTTATGCTTAAGGCGGTATCCAGTGTAGCCCTTAACCAAACAATTCATTTGCCAAATTTTTATCCAAATCCACAGAACAAGGAGGAGAAAATTCTGTATTCTTTGGATGTACACAGACAACTTAGATTCTACTTGGACAAAACTAAAGTTTTCAGAAAGACAGAGCAATTACTAGTGGCATATGCCACAGCATCACAAGGAAAGGCTATCTCCAAGCAGACTATTTCAAAGTGGATAGGTCACTGCATTCATTTCTGCTACTCACAGCATGCCAAACTAGTGCCTAAGGCCATTAGGCCACATTCAACCAGAGCTGCAGCCACTTCTGCAGCCTTTCTCAGGGGAGTACCAACCAAAGACATTTTAGAGGCTGCTACTTGGAGTTCAGTGTGTACCTTTACAAAACATTATAATCTGCCTCTTTACTCTAAATCCAGGGCAGGCTTTGCCACTGCAGTTCTGCAGGGCCTCATAGCCGCTCCTATTGCTGTTCAGCTCCAGCACCCCAACCACAGCTCTGGGACTCAACCCAAATATAATGACTGCAACAGTGAAACACAAAGAACATAGTACAGTTGTGTACACTTACCATAAATGTAGATGTTCGAGTGTATTCACTGTTGCAGTCCAGGTTACCCACCCGCCATCCCCCTTATTTTTGCTGGAACTTATCTTTACTTCTCTAATCTATACAGCCTATGTGATGTATTTGCTTACAGATGAAGGTAAAGCGTATTTTGGTGCATGTATGTTTTATTTACATAATTTTAGCCTACCCTTTTGGGGACACCTAACATCTGGGACAAGAAAAATGAAATAAAATGGCGTCAGCTGCATCTTTTATTCCCCTGACGACCTGACGTCAGGGAAGAGGCGACAGCAACTGACACAGGACCCAAGATTTTGGAATTCAGGCTGACTGAGGGCAACCTGCCAGCAGGATAACCCAAATGTAATGACTGCAACAGTGAATACACTCGAACATCTACATTTATTGTAAGTGTAAACAACTGTACTTTCCAAATAGTAATTCTCCTCTCCCCTTCTGGCATTGTAACCATCCTGGCCCTTATTGCGCAACCTCTCTGAGCGCCTGGGCCCACACTCTAAAGGGGATTCCGTCTGCCAAGGATGATAATCATTCTGTTGTGATGTCATTTCCTGTTCATGTTCTACACTGTCATTGATCAAACCCCTTTGGTTACTACGGTTGCCTCCTGAAAGGGGATAAACCTTATTATTGGAATACTATTCTGTATCTCTTCTTAATTTATGAAGTTTTCTTTGAAAATTAGTATGACAACTATTTTCAACACTGGCCAATATATTGTTATAATTAGTATGATATTGTTCAAACATCAAGACATTAAGAATAAATTCATTTTCACGCTCCAATTCATTCATTCGCTCTTCTATCACTTGACAATTGTATTTTGTCATAATTTTCATTAATTTGATACCAGTATGATCAAAAAGTTTATGCACTTCATCTAACATTTCCTTGTTACTTTCAACACAGTCGAGGTATCTCCTAAGCCGCAGACCCCGTGGTACCAACCCCAATTCTATATTTCTTAATAGGTAACCATTTTCCAGCTGCAATTTTTTTCATGCTAAACAACTTTGTCTCAAAGGATTTTAAAGATCTATGAGGGACATATTAACAGGTTCCTTGGTAGTGTCCTTAACATTAACATCAGTGTGGAAATTAAAGTTGTTATATTTCCACTGCTTCTTATTGAATGCCACGGGTCTATATTATAATAGCTAAAATCCCATTAAGCGAATGCGAAAACACCGACACATATTGCATGAACCGTGAATATGCCGAACATACTAAACCACGAAATACAAAAAGTCGAATCCCCGTAGTCAGCCAACTCCACCTCCCACTACATACTGCCTACCCAAACAAAATAAATAAACCACATACATACACTAACCAAAACCCTACTTCTAACCCTAAAGTAAAGCACCAAAACCCTACTTCTAACCCTACACTAAACCTTACATACATTACTATCTATGCACTTACCTTAACCCGCACCCTAACCTTAAGGTCCGTAACTATCGCACTTTTACCCTACAGCGATATACCAAAACAAAACAAATAATCCACACACATACATTTAACAAAACCCTAATTCTAACCCTACACTAAACCTTACATACATTACCTATCTATGCATTTACCTTAACCCGCACCCTAACCCTAAGGTCCATAACTATCGCACACTTACCTTACGGAGCTATACTGCAGACGGGCCAAGCATGACACTTCGACTTTTTGAATTTTGCAGTTTAGTACGTTCGGCATAATCATGGTTTGCGCAATACGTGTCACTGTTTTCACATTCGTTTAAAAGGAGTTTCGCTAATATAATATAGACCCGAATGCCACTACCTTATCGGTTGCTGATCTCCCCCATTACAGCTGTTACTCCCAATGTTCAAAGTCCCAGTTTCATTAATGGAAGTTTGCACTTGGCAGTTTTGGGTGAGTTGAGTGAGCAGAAAGCCCAAACTTCCAAACAGATTATTTGAATTACCAAACTGCTGCTCGTCCACCAAAGATTTTATCTGCGCCGTATACTCCACCAGTTGCTGATTAATTTGGTACAATAAATCCACTATATCAGTGTTGGAATCCAGATTCTCCATGTCGATGTAAAATCCAAACACACCAACTAGTAACCAACACTGCCACACCACAGAATGTAAAAACATTGACCAGAGAAATGTAATCTAACCTTTATTGAGCAAAATCATGAGTTGACCTAGGTTTTGTCCAAACTTTAAAGACTTCTTCAGAACAATGACAAAAAAAACATTCCCTTAAATACACCCACCCATTATTCAATGAATACATTAAGAATTAAATTCAATCAGTAAAACCATCAATCACCACTAAATAAGAAACTGCTACATAAATACAAATGCCTAACTAGAAAAAATACAAATAAATACAAATACAATGCAAATACAAATAAAAAACTTCATATTAAAACACAATAAAACACACTTCATTGTTCACAAAAAATTGTTAAAAAATTATGAAAATATCCTAAAGATTGTATTTAAGGGAATGTTGTATTTTTTGTCATTGTTCTGAAGAAGTCTTTAAAGTTTGGATGAAACCTAGGTCAACTCGTGATTTTACTCAATAAACGGTTGGCTTACAGTTCTCTGGTCGGTGTTTTTACAAACAATGAAAATTACCTAAAACCCTATTCAACAGAGACTTAGGCAATTAACATAACCCACTGAAGTCAACAGGAAACACTACAGTGAACTAAAAAAAAAATAGAGCAACAATGGGTAAATAAAATAGTATGTATGTCTATGTATGTGTTTGTCTGTGTGCATACATGTGTCTGTGTGTTTGCCCTGCTGTTCACTGGCAATCTGTCTAAGACAGGTTTCTTTGCTTTTTGTCCATTGAATTACTGAATGCTGACATAGACGTCAGCACACCACAGTCCTCTTTTTGATTGATCACATAATTAGAAAATGAAGGAATAAACAAATGCATACTATCATACATCTCAACAGACCCCTCAACCAATCAGGGACAAATTTGAACAGAATCAAGGAAAAGTCAAGAAAAAATCAGGGACACTTTTAAAATATTAGTGCTATTAAGCTGAAACATTGAGAGAATCAGAATATATGAATTAATACACCTTTTCTGAAGTAAAAGAAATGCATAACTCTTAATTATTGTCATTATTCATTGCGTAATTCACTACCTTTCTGCCCAAAGGCAGTAGTTTTAGGAGGGATTCAGAGGGATAGAGCAAAATTTGAATCAAAATCAGGGACGTCCCTGAAAATTAGGGACAGTTGAGAGGTATGCATCTCAACCTCTTAGCACAAAAAAGCTGGACAAAGGCAAAAATAATGGGGGCATAGGCCCAAAAATACAGACCAATTTAAAATATTGCTCTTATAAATTTATAAAGTAGCTAGAATAAAATGTGTTACAGTGTCATGCATTTTTGAAGGGTGTAAAGTCTGAAGCTCAACTGTCTTTCATTATTTAGTGACTTCATTCCTCAATGATTTGCCAGAAAACCAGAAATGTTATGAGGAGCATACCAAAACTATGAGGCAAAAAAGTGGACATACTGTGAAAATCTGGACAGCTGTGAGGTGTGAGTATTGTACTATATATAAAGTGTATGTACGTTTGTTTGTGTGTGTGTGTGTGTGTGTGTGTGTGTGTGTGTGTGTGTGTGTGTGTACATCTCTGTCTCTCCACACACACACATACACACACACACACACACACACACATATATATATATATATGTATATATATATATATATATATATATATATATATATATATATATATATATATATATATATATATATATATATATATATATATATATATATATATATGCATGGCAATGAAATGAGGCAACTCAGAATGTGAAAAGAAGAAAGGGAAAAAGGGAAATGACTCACAGGACTGAACATAGTGCTGGAAGCAGGCCAGTTTATATATAAAACAAGCAAAGTAGGGATGGCATAAAATGAGTGCTGTTTATCTTTAAAAGGAGATAACTCGCTTCAAATTCTGAAGTCAATAAGGGATAAAACTTAATGCTAGGAAATGTTTTCAACCTGAATTAGTCCTCTCAGAATTCAAACAAAACCTGAATAGGTTCTGTTAAAACACCAAACTGTCCCAGACAGCTTTTTTTTCAGGATTAGGAACTGCCCTGTTTACATTTTTGTTACCTGCAGTTATTTCTGTTAAGGTCTTTAACTATTTTAAGTCAATTTCTGCAGTGTTTCAGAGGTCTGCCTTATTAATTATTTTAAAATAATGGATTCCATTGTTTCCGTACTCTAATCACCTTCTTCCCAAGAGCAAAACAGCTACAATGCCCTTAGTGGATGATGAAAAAAGGGACTTGGCATACGTTTAACGGCCTGCAAACCTGAAGTATTTTTTTCATATTAAATACTTCAGTTGGATCCCCTATCAACGATATTGTATAGCATGTATCAAATGGATGCATTGTAATTAGCATTCAGATCATTATTACCTGGGCAATTTACATAATAAAAATTGTCTGTTGTATTTCTAAACCTTAGGAGAGGTGAGGTAGTTGTCGGAGCTAAATTGCTTCAAATGGACAAAAAGAGAAAACTCCAACTTTTATGTTTATGACCCAGCCCATCTAATAATTAAAATGTCTGCACATATTATGAATTGCATGTTTGACTTTTTGTTTGCTGCATGTTCCTCTTCAGCTTCAGCCCTACGATTATTCAAATTGTCTGCTCCGCCCCTATACATGACAGAAGATAATTGCTCATGAAAGTAAATCAGTCATCTTCAGATGGTTCTGCTTTCCATGACGAAGGTACAAACTGCATGACAAATCCTCTTCTCCCTTAATCAAGGGTGTAGGCAAACATACTCACCCTATACATTTGTGTCATTTTTGTACCCAGTCCAAACCATGCAAGTTTCTGGAATGACTGTAATCTCCATAAAGAGTACTAGATGATGTCAGGGCCACTTAACTGTTTACTAAAGTTAATCAGGCGTATGCTTGTGCCACGGCTCTCTAATTAGTTTGTTTAAGAATAGAATTGCTAAGCAAGTTCAGCTTTAACAGTAGTGGGGAGCAAAGGTTAGTTAGATGCTTTCTTAAATAAGAAGACAAACTGAGAGAAAGGGCATGCGTTACAATTAAACGGTGCATGTGCAGAGCACAGATTTCTGCCTGCTGGCAAGGTCTCTCTGATCAAGCATGCCATGCACTAAAAAGCAAGCTCAGAAAATATTAAGATGTTGAAAGACATGCAGAGCCAAACTCTTGGAGTTCCTTGCCATGTAATTTTTGTATACATATATATATATATATATATATATATATATATATATATATATATATATATATATATATATATATAAATTTTTTTTTTTTTTTTGTAGGTGAGTTACTAAAATGCCTGCCTGTATGCCTTGGAGTACCCCAAAATTAAACATGTTTCTACAGATGATATCAGTGACTTATACAGCAGAATAGCATTCCTAAGTCTCGCCCCCACCCATCTAGTTAATACATTTAGCCCATTACTAGATATTTAGGGACAAGGTTGTTTTATTTTTTTTTATTTTTTATGTTTTAATAAGAATGTTTCCTTCTTCTGCTCATTCAAAATCATTTCAGCATATCATAGTACTCTAAAGCATAATCTGCTGAGGCCTAACAAGGATAAATAGGCCTAACAAAAAAGCGAAAAAAGGTATATCTCATTCGAGCTTATAGTGCCTTCTTGTATACTTTAAGTTAATACCCACAGCTCCTTATGGCATCCAAAACTTTTCTGGGTCTGGCTTCTGACTTGCCAGCTAATAATAGGCAGTGTTATGAAGGATGAGGAGTAATTAACAAAATGACACTTAAATTATAAGTCTAGGATGCCCTTTAGTGAATAATCTTTGTTTGCTACTTATTCTTATTTTCATATTACGTTAGTATTTTCGTAACTGAGAGCCCTACATTTTATTGAGGTGTATGATGCCATGGTGAGATACAGAAAAATCAATGTCACTGTCCTTTTATATGAAACTAAACCTGATACATTGCTAGCTCTTTGCTAGTCATTATGAAAATAAACAAAATGTCTGTATGTACTATTTCAAACAACAAGTGACTTACAAACTGTCGTATGACATCAGGTGAAATCTTAGATGCTGACGTTGTCAAAGAATACTGTCTTTCAAATTTGCACCATAAGTTGTGCATCTTGAGAAGTATTCAGTGTTATTATTTATTCTGCTAATTATACAATTAAGCATAAGTTTTCATATTTCTGTAAATATCTGAATAAACTTGGACTCATACAGGAATTTCTTGTGGAAGCTTATGCCTGGTTAACAAAAATGTTGTAACAGTATAAATCTAGGCTATACAGTTTCCAAGGAATGATAAACTGTTTTAGAAAGTTTAGCAAAACATATAATTTGGGGGGGGGGTGTGCATTAGAAGATACTATAGCATTTATGGAAGGACTATGAATGCACTGACTATTATCAATGCAAATAATACATACTGATAACATTGCATTTGGTACAGTTTTAATATATGTTATTCTTCACAAAATATGAACTTTTGTTTATCTTGTCCTTTTTAAGTTTATTTTTTCAGAAAATGTTCTGTAATGCAAGACGTGTGTAGGCTGCTAGACATGCCACAACGTTTATGCGTTAATAAGATATCATGCTATAGAGAAAGGCAATGTTTAATTGTAACCTGAGAAGTTGTGGGAAGACATCATCAGTGATGTCACACGAGCACGCCCCACTATTTCAAAAAAGGAAAGATGTCATACTTTGTAGAAGGGGACAGAGCAGTAAGTACCGTAAAATTATTCTATATGGTACAGTTTGATTGCAATAACATTAATTTGGGGTGTAAAGGGGCTAGCACCCCTTACCTCACTTCATCTTAAGAACTAGATGAGAATGGGATTTCAAGGAGGATGCCAGTTCCCCCCATTATCAACAGAATTTTGTTGAAAATACATGAAAAAAGAAAGGAAAACAGCAGCAGTTGAATGGAATAATTCAAAATGGCAGCCCCACCCCACACACACACACACACACACACACACACACACACACACATACACTACTAATTCTAAATAATAAACTATGCAACAGTGCTCACTGTTACTCTCAGGTCTACCGAAGGAGCTTGATAACAAATGCTAATGTATAAAAATCAGAAATAAGCATTTTTACAAGAAGACACGTTTCCTTTTACTATATATTCCCAGTCAGAAACAACTCTATCTTCAAGTCAGAGTGATCACTCCTAAAGCAGAAACATAATGATCCTCCTTTCTCCTCTACCCATCAGTCTTGAAATAAAATAAATAACAATATTTCAAGCCTAACATATTATTACAATAAGTAGTAAGCAAAAGATTAATGATCAAACAAGTGCATCTAGAGCAGATTAAAAAAAATGAGCAAATACAACTTGTGCAAGTCAAAGCAAACCAACGGTAATACAGATTTCATCAGAGACTCTTAGGTTCATAGGTTCATAGCCTCATAGGCGTATACTAGGCTAATGACTGCTAGGGACTTTTTAAGCCTAGCCATGCATCTTAAATCTCTGAAAAGTTCTAGTACTCTTGATAAGTGTTAACAGGGACTTGGGAGATGAGACATTTATAAGCAGAGGTTCTGAATGATTACTTACAGGCAGGAGCGGCCTTAGGACAACTGGTGCCCTAGGCAAAAGGACTCCACTGTGCTCCCCACCACACCACCTGGTGCCCCCATCCTAGTCTACCTACATCAAACAATTACTGAAAAAGTGCTCCTGCTAGAGTGGTGCCCTAGGCAGCCACCTAGTTGGCCTTTGCCTAAGGCCAGCTATGCTTACAGGCTGCCATTAGAGAAAAAGGCGCTGAACCAGGGATGAATTTCCTCCTCCCACCCAATTGTCCAAGTTAGAATTGAATTGGTTTACAGAGGAACTCTGCTTCACATGGATGGGAAGCCTGTTCCTGAAAAGGATTAGTCTCTCGGATACATACCTGTTTCTCCAACAGGTCCTATTTATATAACAGACAGGGTTTAATTCTTTGGAATTGGTAATTCTGGTGCTGTTTGTTTTGCAGATATGTAGGAAATCCATCAGGTTGGGGTCTGACAATGCCTTGTATGTCAGACATAGAATTCCCCCTAACAGCCTGTAGGAGACAGAATACAGGGACAGGGCTTTGAGGTGGTCTGCTTAGGATATGTTATTTACACCCTGTATTCTTTGAAAGAGTAACCTCTGTGGATGTTCCAGTTTTTGGATGTGCCTGGTTAGGTACATACCAAGGGGAGCATTGTGCCCAGTGATGGGTCTGATGAATTCTGAGTACAGTAGAACAATGACCACCTTGCACTAGATGCCATACCTTTGTTTATAAGTTGAACATCACAGACACATGATTGTCAAACACTAGATTATTGTCTACATGTGTCCTCAAGTCCCTGACCACTGAGTCGACTCCTAAGGGTTTGTTATCGATATGATAGTTACCAGCGGTAAATGACTTCCTGAGGGATACTCTTATCCATTTCTTAGAATTGAGTTTTACTCTATGGCTCTAACACAAGTTATTTATTTGTGTCAAAACCTCCTGGAGAACATTAGTGTCAGTGGGGGATTCTGTAACTGCTCCTAATTTGCAAACATCTGCAGATTTGGTCAACTGGAGGTCTTTGTCATAGGCCTTGTCTTTAGAGAAGTAAATGTCAAAATGGAGCAGCTCCAGGACTGATCTCTGAGGGACATCACTTGTGACTGACAACTTTGTAGAGGTGGACTTCCCAATTCTAACTTCCTGGGTCCTGTTTCTGAACCTGCTTGCTATCCACTTGGTGATATAAGGGTTTATTACTAATCTCTTGAGTTTATCAACAATGTCCAAGTAGGGTGTTGTGTCAAATGTCTTGGCAAGGTCTGTTTGCCCTCATTTATTGGTTTGAAGACCTTTTCAAAGAAGTCCACGAGGCTGAGTAGGCAAGACCTGCCTTTGACAAAAGCAAATTGGGTTGGTTCCAGTGCCTGGAGGTTGCCCATGTCATTACTGATTATTTCCATGATAATTATTTCAATGGCTTTGCATATGAGACTTATGAGAACTATAAGTCTGTCGTTTCCAGGGTCTGTAGATAGCCCACCTTTGTGCAGAGGGATCACCGTTGCTGTTCTCCACTAATGAGGCATGAGGCCTCTTTAGAGGTTATGGTTAAATAGCAATTCCAGAGAGCCTGAAAAGTCATGCTTCATTCTACTTAGAAGGCATCTTGGGATATTGTCTGGGCTCATGGATGCTATTTTTTGGTCTTAGAGAGAGACAGCATTGAGGATCTGTTCCCTAGTTATAGAAGGGGGAGTTGCATTTGATGGTATTTCCTGAGGGGAGGTTGAGGGGGAGAGGGCAGTAAAGTTGGAGCTGAATTTGTCTGCCAGTAGGTTTGCTATATCTTCTGGCTCAGTATAGGTGGCTCTATTAACAATGAGCTCTGCAAGTAATTGTGTATTGTCTTTGAGGTTGCAGATATAGCCAAAGAATGCATTCTGGTTGTCCATGGCCAGGGAGGCCAAATTTACCTCAAATTTGGATTTGATAAACTTTATTTGTTCTCTGAGTTGTTTGTTTATTTTGATGAGAGGCTTTTATCCTGGTGGATGCTACACCTCCTAATATTTGCCATGATTTTCTTTTGTAGATATTATATTTGGTGATTCCACCGAGGTAGATTTTTTTTTTGAGTTAGTTCGATATGCATTCCTGGTGGGTACAGCTGCCTTTATGTAGCTATTAATATGCTTGTATATGGTTTCTGTGAACAGTTCTGGATTGGCAGCAGTACTGTCAATTATGGGTGCTTCAAATTTTGTTAGGTTATCACTTAATTGTAGGAAGTTAGTGTTAGAGTAGTTCCTAAACATTTCAGGGTAAACTGAAGTTCTAGGTTTTATTTTTACTACAAAGTAGACCAGTTTATGGCCTGATCTTACCAGACAGGACATTGCACTAGGGGTGTGCAGCGCTTTATCATATTAATGAGAAGCAGATCCAATATGTTTGCGTCCTTGGTCAGCATATTGACAATCTGATCTAGGGAGTTTGTATATACAAAATCTGGGAATATCTGCACCTGGACATTAGGTGTCAAATATGATTCCCAGTAAATGGCGTGGTTACTAAAGTCACCCATGAGTATGGTATTGGAATGCATCATGAGCATTTCCAGTAAGCTTCAATAGGTGTTATGGGTTTCCGGGGAATTAGAGGGGCACCTATAGCTTGCAAGGATGCATGGCATTTTTGAATGTGGAGTAGCAAGAGTGCATCATCCTGTTTGACCAGCCTTGAGGTATATTTATTTTTGATGTAAACCGACCTTTAGTCCCTATCTGTGTAGTAGCTACTCTATAATGCTACCAGAACAAATAATTATGCATTTTCTACATTTTCATACATCCACATATATAGTGAAAAGACCTGGACACCAAATATAGTATAAAAAAAAAAAAAAAACCAAAAAAAAAAAAAAAACCCAGATGTTCCATGTGAAACAGTATAATAACTGATCTAAAAAAATCAGTTAAAAACAAACAAAGGAGCAGCCTACAGCATGCCAACATTTAGTTCGGTCGGCGAAGAGCAGTTGTTGTTAGCGGCACAGATATAGCGCAGCCTTCATGAATATAATATCAGTTATAACACAGCAACATGGGTTATAATAGAGCTTCATAGAATGATCAGGTCATAAAATCTAAAAAACAAATGGAGTTAAATATGTTTACATAACATAAAAATCTACAAAACAAAGAATATATAATATTCTATGATAAATAAAAATATATATGGTTTTTGAGTCATACCAGCCTTCTTCGTCAAAATTATGAATATCAATAATATTATAATTCTGGGTCACATAAAGATTATATATACTAAATCAGCATAGTATATTTAGGTTGAACACTAAATCAATCCACATTATTTGCAAAAGTTGTTTGCTTTTAGATATGACAAAAACACTATTTTAAACTTCAACCGCTCGTTAATAAGCTGCAAAAAAACCCGGACTAAAGAGTTGTTGGGCAACCCGTTTATACATTAAATGTTAAAATGAGGAGACTGAAGTCGCTTTTAGAGACCATCCTTTATTTTTTAAAATGTTCATGCATTGCCATTAATTGTGACATGTTTTGGTCTATAGTGTTTTGTTTTTGGCCTTAGGATTTATATGCTAGTCGATTTTTTTATTTGCTGGCTAGTTGTGGGTTTTTTGTATAATATTAGTGTTTTTTAGTGTTTGTTAGGGCTACAATGATTTTTATATTTATCATAGAATATTTTTGCTTTTTATTTTAGTGTTATTTTTAAGGCTTTATGCAATTTTATATTTATCTTAGATTTTTTATATTATTTTATTTTTTTTATATGATAGTATTTACAAAGGTTTTAGTATTCATAAGTTTTCTTTATGCAAGTATATGTAGTTTTATTTCCTTTAGTGATATTGTTTTCGCTTTTAATGCATTAAAAGCCGATTTCTATCATTTTTCCCGCCACTTCATTTATAAAGATACTTTTATAGTACAAACTGTGTTGGTCTGAGTTAGCTAAAGCCAAAGCTTTAACCAAAATTTATCTGAAAAACATTTTCCTGTGCAAATTTTTGCAAGATTATTTTTACTGTTTTTTTCACCAAATATAGTATGTTCAAGAGATATATATAATATATATATATATATATATATATATATATATATATAGATATCTATAAACATATACATATGCATGTATACATATATATATATATATATATATATATATATATATTTATATATACATATTATATATATATATATATATATATATATATATATATATATATACATATGCATTTATATATATATATATATATATATATATATATATATGTATATATTGCTATAAATACATATATATATATATATATATATATATATATATATATATATATATCTGTATATATATATATATGTGTATATATATATATATATATATATATATATATATATATATATATATATATATATATATATATAGAGAGAGAGAGAGAGAGATATACAGTGGATATAAAAAGTTTACACACCCCTGTTAAAATGCCATTTTTTGTGATATAAAAAAATGAGACCCCAATAAATAATTTCAAAACTATTACCACCATTAATGTGACCAATAACCTGTACAATTCAATTGAAAAACAAACAAATTTGTTAGGGGAGAAATAAAAAATATAAAATGTACAATACGCTGGTTGCATAAGTGTGCACACCCTTAAACTAATACTTTTTTATGTGTGCACACCCTTAAACTAATACTTTGTTGAAGCACCTTTTGATTTAGTTATAGCAATCATTTGGTTGCCTGATGTTCCTGTATGCCGTAAGTCAGACAGATTTCATGAAGTTTGAAATGATAAAAAGAGGATTTATAACTATTGATGCAATGAAACTGGACTAAATACATGGGACAGCTCAGCTGAAACTCTCAAGGGCCAGTCTAGCCCTGCCAGAACATGCAGCACTGCATTGTGAGACTCTGCGGGGCTGCTGTTACTGCCTTTAAGAGAGTCCAGTAATACCTCCCTCTCAGTAAGAGATGGTTTGGTCGATGATCAGCCATCTTTGGCCCTATATTCCCATGCCATGGCTTCTGCTCTGTGAGTGACAGTGCGGATCATATCTGTGGCCTGGTAGTGGGCCATTTTATAGCCATAGTCCTAACCACCATCACATTGAAACTACTGACAATTTTTACCTAGGGCTGGTCAGCAGCATAGACACCAAAGACCTGTTATCCATAAAAAGATATAATTTTCAGCATTTTTAAATTTTGGTTTGATGGTGGATATGGATTAGCCACTAAGTACATCACTTTTTTACTCTGTGCCCTTTGACTTTTAGGCATAGCTGTGTCAGTATGAAAAACAATTGAATTGACAGCCTTGTTCCAGCATGTGCCTTACAAAATCATTCACTACTGCTATCCTAGTAAGTGATATAGTAAGCTGTAATTGTGCCTAACAGTTAGATGTCTGTATCCACAATCTTTACGTAATTGTCAGGGGTGTACAAGTACTAAGCATGTATTCCCCACAAAGCAAGCATGGAAGTGCGACTGATCAAGAACTCATGACCATTACAATAGTACTGTCATAAAGGTTGTGGCTATTAACATATGCACAAGGCACACAACACTAAAACGGTATTGAACCTTTAACAATCATTCAGGCTAATACACTCATAGGTTCATAGGCATATAATAGGCTAACAACCACAAGGGCCTTTCTAAACCTAGCCATGCATCCCAAATCTCTGTCAAGTGTTGATACCCTTGATGAGTGTAAGCATGGGCCTTGGAGATGAACCATTTACAAGTTACCTGTGTTCATTAGAGACATATGTGCCAAACCAGGGATGACTCAGTACATTTGCAATGCACCACTCAAGACACTTTTGGCTTTCACATTTAAAAATACAAACTGACATCCCTTTTAGATATCAAGGAAAGAAGAGTTAAAATCAACCATTTTCCAATGGAATGAATTTAAATACCATTTTCCTTATATAAGCAGATAACTAAGTCAGAAAGAAAGGTTTCAGCAAAAACACCCTTAGCAGGAACCAAACTGCTTTACTGGTGTTTTCTTCCATAGTGGGATGATGATCTGAGAGTCTCATTGAGCTTATATCATGTAGATTCATCCATTTGGGTGCGATGATTACAATAATTAGGGGTCAACTTATGCTGCTCAATTGCTCAATTTGCACAATGAGCCCACCTAGTAAACATAGACTAGATTTCTATACAATGCTGTGCACATACCTAAGCACCTGCAGGCAGCTACTCACATGCATGGACAGCCTATTATTTTAGGGCTAAGCGACTTGACATGCCATGTTTAACTATCTGCAGTTGGAGTTGCTGTAAGGCATATTTTCTCCCTGCCATACATGGTGATCAAGGACTGCAATGTTTTACAACTTAAAGTGTCACTGGAATTATAATAATGCAGTAGCTGTATTTTCTGAGTTTGCCATCAGTTATGCAAATGAGGTGGCCATTAATACCCGTCTTTGAGTGGAAGATAGGACACATGATTACAGTTTTACTGCAAATTGTTTCCCTGAGATTATGCCTGGAGAAGGAGGGAGCAGTGCTTCTTTTAGAACAAAAGAGGCAGTATGAGGAGGTGTCCAAGATTTTTCTGGACATCCTCCATAAGGAGGGCCATACTAGACCCCACTACAAGGCTGAAGGCTGGAATAGCTTGGCAAGCCTATCACTGGTGTTACAGGTATCCCATGCATGGAATAACAGTGGGATAACTATTATAGTGACATGAGATGTCACAATCCTTAGTCCTTTGCTGATGGGAAGATGAAGTTAAATGGTAGTTTATCTAAGCTACCCAATCTACGTCCACTGCATGCCATCCACAAATTTTATATTATGTCCTTTTTGTGAGTTCAGCCTCTGAAGACATTGAAAGGAACAGGCACAGGAGCAGACTGGAGCACCTAAAAGAGTGCTGAGGTGAATATACAGTACATGCTGCTGCCATAAAAATGTATGGCTTTTAATATTAAAAGTAGTAGGGATTAAAAACCAAAAAGTATAACTTCCAGACAGCAGTGCCACATCTGTCAGTACTAGCATAACTCAAAGGTAGCAGTATGATTGCACAATATTAGAAATGCGTTTATGTATACCTCTTGTTGTATAGGTATACAGGTGGACCATGATGTTAAGTCTCTTTGCTCTCTTGTTATGAGAGCGCCTATGAGTCCAGTTGTAGACAATAATGTTAAGTCTCTTTGCCCTCATGTTATGAGAGTGCCAATGAGTCCAGTCCTGGACCATGGTGTTAAGTCTTTTTGCTCTCATGTTATGAGAGTGCCTGTGAGGCAGTCCCCATACCCCACAGTTGTGCTCTTATGAAAAACATTTCATGTATACTTTTCTGTCCAGCAGTATCACTATAACAATACGCATTCCCTATATGTAAGATCACCATTAGTACTTGGGTGGAAATTTTCCAACATTATTTATTTATTTATTTATTTATTTAACATTTGTTAAATGTTAAAGTAGTATGTATGCACAGAAGTATGTAAGACTCAGCAGCAAATACTGTGTATATGTACAGTATACTAAGACATCAAATTGCATGCATGAGCACTGACATGCATTAGTCTGTCTAAATAACTCTTCCTGTTAATCTTCTGTCTATAAGATTGCATGTGATAATGGCTCTACATTTGGATCAGTCCTCCTTAAAGAAATATATATGTATATATATATATATATATATATATATATATATATATATATATATATATATACATGGATTTTCCTACCTTTATCGAATAGCAGTAATATTGATGTGAATAATGTTGACACCAAATGATCAACATTAAGCATGTGTTGAGCATCAATCTTGGCATATGCAGAAATCTTTAAAAAAATTACTAAGAAAACATTTTTTGCAGGGGGAACAAGTCCCGCTGCACCCCACCCCAAATTATATATTTGTTTTTTTCCCCAAAAAAAAATTTATTTGATTTTGTATTTATATATAACACAGCCAACAAACCACATTAAAATCAGAGTATACAAGTGAATAATGCAGGAACAAAATACTAACCTAATAAAGATAACTATATTACACTTATTTAAAGCAGCACCATTCAAATAAATAAATCAGGTATTCATGTATATGAGTACATGCTTGCTTCAAGCATTTGAGAAAAAGAGGGGGATTATCAGCAGGTTTGAAAAGAGAAGGGCAATAGGGAGAATATCTATAATACCTTATTGAGATAATGTTACAGAAAAAGGAAAGATGCGTAGAAATGAATCGTTAGGAGTTGACAGAATGATCATGGAAAAGAAATAATCAAAAGAAGAAGAGCAAAAAAAAAAGAATAAAAAGACATTTATTATAAAGTAGTTATAGAACTACTATGGAGATAATGACTAGGTAGAAATTAGGTTAAATAATTTTTCCCAACATTTCAGAAGATAGGATTGTTTTTTACTATTAGAAATCACAATTTTATGGGCTAGCAAGTGTTTGGTTGCCATTTGTTTGACCCCACCTCCATGTAATTGCTAGTTTGTCCATCCATTTGGAGGCAATCAAAAGTTTTATTAATAGAAAGAGAGTAATTAAAGTATGAATTTGATTTGGTGATAATCCTGGGGGAGGAATGTGAAGTGATGCAAACTCCCATGACAGGGTGGATTTTTCAAATCCCATCTTTTGGATCTGGATCATAAGAAAGTTCCAAAGCTTATATACACATTTACAGCTCCAAAATAGATGAAATAAGTCAGCTTTTTTGGGATTCACAATAAGGACAGACAGGTGGGATGGAAGGATTAAATTTATGTAGAACTGTGGGAGTAAAGTATGCATTATTAAGACTCATGAGTTCTGTGTACAACAGTTTTTTTCAAGGGGAGTATCTTAGAGGTTAATTTAAATGACTGTTTTAATTGTTGTTCAGAGATCATAGGGTTCATTTTAAGCCAATAATTAGAAAAGAGAGTATTATTTTGATATTTAATAGCAGTTATCAAACTATATATATTTGATGTTATTTTTTCCCTAATACATTAGTTTCCAAAAGGAGTTGCACGTCTCTATATCCCTATCTGTTAAGCTATCGATAACATAATTCTTTAATCTGTCTTAGGATAATAGTATAGCTTTTAGGTAGTTTACGTTGAGCTCTTATTTCATGATAGTATAATTGCGAAAGGGCAAAACATCTAGGACTCATTTAATTTTAATAATGGGAAGTTGTTTCAATTTAGCATTGAGTTGTTAAGTTTCAGATTTGGGTTAAGGTGTAAGGGTTGCAAAGTCTCCAAAGCTGCAGATAAGTTTAATGATGCAAACAGTTTTTGTTGGTTAGTTGTAAAGTATTTTATTGGGTTGATTATCTTATAAGTTATCAGTTCCCTTTTATGAAGAAAAGGAAGTGCTTTGGGGTTAAAGTTGAGTGATTTTATATATTTATAGTATACATTTACCCATACAGGTGTCCGTATGTTGTTTGAAAGGTCATATTCAGTGATTTTTATTATTCTACTACCGTTAATGATATGGAAATATAATCTAAAGTCTGGAAGATTGAGTCCCCCATTTAGTTTTGGATGTATTCAATTATGGCATGATATCCTTACAGACTTGGGGGACAATAGGAATTTAGCCAAGAATGTGTGTAGTCTTCTAAAGAATTTATTATATACTATCACTTGGGAGGTCATGAATATATATAATAATCTAGGTAGTATGTTCATCTTGACAATTGCAACTTTTGATAGAAAGGATAATTTTAAGTTAGTCCATCTATTACAGTCCTATATTATATTTTGTCAGATAGTTAAGATATTATTCTCATAAAACTCCCCCTTATTTTGGTAAAAAGTAATCCCGAGGTATTTAGTAAATTGTTTTATTTTAATTGTATTTTGATAAGGATATAATAATAGTAGTTTAGGAGAGTTTAAAGGAAATATTGTGGTTTTATCTAGGTTAAGTTTATAATTAGATAACTTTGAGAAAGTATCAATAGCTTTCAGTAATTTAGAAATATCTAAACTTGGTAAAGTAAAATATAAGTTTAGGTCTTCGGCAAAGGCTATTAGGGATATTTTAACATTGAAGAGTATTGGAGGATTAGGATTAGTATGCTGTTTAATTAGTAGGAAAAGGGGTTCCAGGTATAAGTTGAACAGGTATGGGGATAATGGACAACCCTGTCTTGTCCCATTTTTGATAATTCTATTTGATGGATTTTTATTTATGTAGGGGGTTGTATGGGATTTGTCATAGAGGGTTGTAATTATTTGGATGAAGCTAGGTGGAATAGCGAAATATGGTTATATGATAATAGAAAACTTATATTGAGTCTGTCAAATGCCTTATATGCATCCACTACAAGTGCAAAAAATGAGTATTTCTTATGCTGTGCGAAAGTCTTTAGAGCTTCAAGAGTAAGGGTATTGTCACAGGTCTGTCTATAGGGGATAAATCCAGATTATTTTGGTGAAATAATGTGTATTATTATCGATTTAAGTCTACTAGCAAGGATAGATGTAAGAATTTTGACATCAAGACTGATTAAGGAGATGGGTCTATAGCTCTTAGAATCTTTACGGTTTGCATGTTCTTTTAAGATAAAGACAGTTTTTGAGGAGTTAAAATGAACATCAGTGATATTGTTGTTAATAATATAGTTAAACAAAAGTAGTAGTATTCTAGTAATTATCAGAGAAAAAGTTTTATAAAATTCTGTCATAAAACCATCTGGACTTGGTGCTTTATGGGATTTTAAGTTCTTTATTGTAGTAATAATTTCCTGCTGAGAAATAAGGGCTAAAAGTACTTTCTGTTGGTTATGATCAAATTTAAGGAAGGACAATTTCTGGAGAAAAGAAAGTTGTATCTTGTTCTGAAGTAGTTGAGATTTGTCCTCCATAGATCTGTGTGTATAAGATTCCAAATAGGTTGTGAATATCAGTATTAGAACAGTATGTCATGTCTAAATGATGTATTTTAGATATAATAGCTGTAGATTTTTGGAAGGAAATTAATCTAGCTAGAACTCTGGACAGGATTTATGCCCCTTCAGCATATTTGGCCAGACTTACTGTTTCGTAGAATGGCAGGGTTTTAGCATTCAATAAGTAAAGGTCTTTTTGGAGGTTTATTAGTTGTTCCTCAGTTTTTTTGTAAAGTACTTCTGTAGTTCTAATTCCAGTTTATAAAAGTTTTCTTTTATTAGTGTTTCTTCTTTACTCTGGAGGTTTTTATAATATGCTGTTTTACTTATGAGGAAACCCCTTATATGAAATTTAGTAGTTTCCCATTCAATGTCGATCGGGTGTTGGGAGAAACAGATCTTTTCCAATAGGGCTTTTAAATATATATCGATCCCTTCTAAAACATCTTGTTTCAGTAGGAGGTTGGGGTTAAGAGTCCAATTATATCCTCTATAGTTTAAATTCTGTTTATCATACCAGTTTATGTTTAATGAAATGTTTGAGTAGTCAGAAAAGAATCTAGTATTACTATATTTTATGTTCATATTCAAAAATAGGTCAGAAATTAAGAAAAATGAATAAAATGTAAACTGCTTTTGTATGCTTTCATTATTATGCTTAAAAGGATCATATATAGTTTAAAATCATGTTTAAGTGCAGCTAATGTGGTAGTAGCTTGATTATTAAATGGTTTATTGGGGTTTAATCTATCGGAAGTATGGTCCTGATATGCATTCCAGTCACTTCCTATAATTATACAGTGATTCTTGAATGCAGATAAAATCTTGTAGAGAGACATAAAAACTATTGCTGATTAGCACAGGGGGCATAAATGTTTAGGATTAAGATGGGTTTCTTTATAGAAGGGTTTTTACAAGTTATGTAACACCATCTTCCATCCATGTCTGCATCACACTGTAGTATGCTATCTTGGAAAGATTTCTTGATTATTATGGCAACCCCTGTACTGTTGTTCTTTTTGCCTGATGTGATAACTTGTTTAATCCATCTTTTTTCCCCTATCTTTGACCATTGGTCATCTGTCAAATGGAATTCTTGAATCAGGATTATATTTGCCTTTGATTTAAAAGCAAGGTGAAGAAAAAGGTTCCTTTTATCCCTTGATTGGATGCCCTTTACATTCCAGGATTCAATCTCCAGCATTTGTAGCATAAGAGATTGATTTTGGTGTGGGCAAAATTATTTTTACAATGTTTAGGGAATGACACATATTCCTTCTCACCCTTTCCCTGTGCATACCCACTACCCCTCTGGGCCAAGAAGGAAGGGGTAAAATCAGAGGGGTTGGTTGAAGTACTAGAAACTGTTCAAGAGTTATAAAGCAAGTACACCTTGGATAGGGTATCACAAAGTTATTTTTCCACTTGGTTGTTGTTGTTCTTCTTTCTGCTTTCCCAGTTAGGGGTCACCACAGCGGAACTCCAGTCTGCTAATGATTGGTAGTAGATTTTCACGGTGCCAAAGTGCCAGCTCAATGCCCAACCTTCAATGAAGGCACGCCCATTCACGCATGTCTTTTGAAGGCCACTCGACCACAGGGATGACATGCAGACTCCACACAGAAGGTGCTCCAGCTGAGAATAGAACAGGAGAACCTCTTGCTGTGAGGTGACACCGCTACCACTGCACTACCATGGCTTATTTTTTCCCCTTGGTAAAAACATATAATAAACTGGAAAAACCTAACATACTATTTTCCTCTTGTACAACTATTAATTACCCCTAGCCCTGCTCCATATAGTAACGAGTTTATAAACTAGAAAACAGGAGAGCCAGAGTAGTATAATCATGAGTAGGTGAAAATAAAAGGGTGATTAAGTTAACGTCAAAATACCTGTTTTTGTTCTACTGCAGGATATTTAGCAATAAATACACAAACTGTGTAAATACCACTAACATTGTTCTAATTATTACTAGATCTGTAACAATTTGACAGGAGTGCTAAATGTTACCAGTGTAATCAGTATTAACATTTTGTATAATTTTACATTCATTTTGTACTTAGACCAAAATTACTGTTATATAAAAGTTTGAGTAAAAAATAAAGTACATCCATATATGTCACATATACAGAATTTGTTCAGCTACTCAATGAAAAGTTAATAGCTCCATTTTGTAGTTGATTTTGAGCTCTAAAGGATTTTTCCATTAATACTGTTGTTTCCTGTTAAAATAATTTCATCAACCATTCAAGATGAGCCCTACCAAGTAGTAAATTGTTTGAGAGGCTACTCATTCATTATTTTTTCTTTTTCTACACTTTAGCAACTTCTGAGATTGTAACATGAGTTCTGCACAACCCTAGGTGAAAAAGAACCACAGCAAACACGTGCCTGACAGAGCAGAACTGAAACATGTTAGTCCCTGGAATCAGCAGTTAGCATCGAGCATCATGAACACACTGAAACATCTCAATCCAAAAAATATGCATTATGTCTAATCTTCAACCCACTTCAGCAATAACCTAGGCATACAACAATGATATCTCAAGGAAAGCACACCATCTATCAGATCATTTTCCTGTAGTTCTGCTCTATTTGCTCTACACACATCCACAACATCATAGTTGGATTTCTTTGTACATCTAAATCTACACTGTCACTAAAAAAACAACTAAGGACTTCAAACATAAGCCCTGCCCAGCAATGTTCAGAATCAACTTAAATGTATTAAACTTTTTTGTAAAGAAAACCGGCCCAATGAATAAGGTCAATCAAACATATTTAAGGTTTCTAAGTATTAGCTTTGGCCATTAAATCTAATTCCAAGTCTTGGTGTATCATCGCATCCATCTCAGTCATTGAAAAAACAGTGAACTAACACAAATCTGTAAATTAACAGAAACTCAAATGTCCCCATTTAACAGCACAAGAGTTTTAAGCAGTTCAGTACCTTATTAATACTGGTGTTGAGGTTTTACAGGTCCACAGTATTGATTTCTGCCATGTATTTCTGCGACTTTCTGTATTTCCACATTATGGGTAGATCTGGGAGTTCAAAAGCAATCACCCTAGTCTAACCATAGTAAAATTGTGTCATTGTCCATTGAAAAAAAAAAAAAAAAAAAAGAAAGAAAAACTAAAAAAACAACAAGAACAAGGGAAAAAGTATGGATTGCTGCTCATCTATCACTAACTAAAAGGCTTTGAGGGCCGGGATTTTAAACATGACAGGGGTGATAATTTACAGAAAGGGAATAGAGGGTGTTGGCAACTTCATATCTTGTCTAACTGTATTCTCCTAATTGGTTTTACCAGTTTGATAAAACACCTCTAATCCTCAGATTTACAGATGGAAAACAGGCAGGCTTGAAGAACACATGCAAATCTCACCCCTATGAAGTGACATGGAAGTGGCCACACAAGTCGCACTGGCCACATTTATTTAGAAGCTGATTCCAGAGCAGGCAATTCTTGAAAAAGGGAGTAAAACACTTCCTTTGCCTCTTTAAGGGATGTAATGGAATATTGTGTTTCCCGATAAGAGAACACTAATGTGTTCGGGAACTTCATTTGAAATTTAATTTTCCTGTTAATTAGGAAACGGCAAAACGGAGAAAGGACTTGCCTTATCTGAAGAGGAAGATCTTGTACTAGGGAGATCCAATGCCCATTCCAGGTGAGAGACCCTTTTTTCAGTTTGAAGGATTGTAGTCATGTCCTGGTAGTTAAATATTTTAACATAAATTGGTCTTGGCTTGTTTGATGCTGGAGTTTTACGTGGGACACGATGTGTTCTCTCTATAGTTATGTGCTTCATCTCAGCAGAGTCATCCATTAAGCTGTTTAAAATTTGTTTGACAGTTGTTATTAAGTTGGGATGTGTAACAGATTCAGGAAAATCATAGATGATTATGTTGTTTCTTCATGAACGGGCTTCTAGATCTGTAATTTTGGATTGCATGTCTTGTATTAGTTCAAGATTACTGTCTGTACGTTGTTGGAGAGTGTCGATTTTTATTTCATTTTCCAGTATTTTTTATTCCAATTTCTCAATTATGGTTAAAATCTGATTGAAGGATTCCCCAAAGGATTTAAATTGTAGAGTAAGGTCTTGTATCACCCGGTGAATTGGATGTAGTGCTGATTTGATGTCTTCTAAGTTTGCTGTTTGGTCCAGTTTAGTTTTAGTTGCCATTTTTACAGATTCTGATTGCTTAGTTGTCCTCTGTCTTTTTGGTATGGTATTTTTCTCCAGAGAGGCTAGAACTAAACATTTTATTTTTGTTGTTAAAGTTTCCATGCTGGTTTCTTCATTGGACATTGTGTTTGTTTCCTATATTTCTGCTTACCATTCAAGACCGTTATTACCTCGTGGCTGACAGATTGTTATTTAATCCTGAAAAATATTGTTTGCAGTTATTTTAAGGCCACTCAAGCACAGATGCATAGCCGGCCTTAGGCATAAGCCACCTAGATGGCAGCCTAGGGCACCAGTCTAGCAGGGGTGCTTTTCTAGTATATATTTGCTGAAAGTAGACCAGGATGGGGGCACTGAGTGGTGTGGTGGGGGGCACTGTGGAACCCTTTTGCCTAGGGCACCAGTTGACCTAAGGCAGGATATTTAAGTGAAGTTTTATATTTCCAGGTTTAGGCCTCCCACTGTCTTCTGAACAGTAGTTTTACTCAGGGTTTTGATAGAGCCAGGGATAACAGTGTCTAGAGAACAGCAACCATCTTTTTCTCCCCAAATTATATATTCTAATTCTGAGACTGTACAATTATTAGGGAGAAGGCAAATTGACCAACCCCAAGAATCATCTGATCTACTACTTTTGCCACAGATGTCAAACATTTGTTTAGTCGATCAGATTGTGCTGACTAAACAGATGATGACAAAAGTGCTGTTCAACGAAATTAGTGACTTCCATTTATATATATATATATATATATATATATATATATATATATATATATATATATATATATATATATATATATATATATATATATATATATTATATATATTATATATAGATAGATAGATATAGATACACACACACGCACACACACACACACACACACACACACACACACACACACACACACACACACACACACACACACACACACACACACATACACACACACACACGTGCTTCATTATGAAAATAGTTAGAAATAGAAATTTTCATTGTGTTTGAATTTTTCTTCCCAACCCTTTTGTAGCTATCCTTTCTTTTATATAAATTTATTTTATTTCTCTCCATTTTTTTTTACTAATATATGCAGCACCACAGCAACCTGCACCCATCCCACTTTTCAGCCCTCATAGGTGGCAGCAGTAGTACCACCACCATCACCCCACAGCACATCCACATCTCAAGCTACCATAGTTGCCTACACACCTACTGCCCTACTTGTACCACCTATATCAAGTAGCCCTGCACTGCAGGCTGGTACAGTATGAGTAGAGATGATACATTTGTTACCCACTGGCAGCTGGCAGAGTTTTAGGGGGATGTCACCGACAGGAGTTTGGATACCCACATCGGCCACAAAGAGATCATTCTGTGGTGACTCCTTGAGTTGTGTCCCTGTAAAAGACTGGCTTCTCCTTCTAAGCCAGGGGCCCAGTGGTAATAGGGTGATGTGTAATTTACTACTGGGTCTCAGCTGGCTGAGACTGCATCTGTGAACATGTGGTGCTATCCTCCAACATGGTGTTCACCTCCCTTTTGTGTCTATGCCCACCACTTTTGGTTTTACAATCATCCCCTCACCTTTGTCTTCCACTTGTCTGTCTTACATTTCCTTCATCACTGCTTTTCCCCTCCATCACTGTGTTACCCTACATCCTGTCAATCATGCCTGTATTTCTCTGCTTCATACAGGAAGAATGCAGAGTCCTTGCAATCACAACTATGCAGGTAAAAGCTGCACTCTCTAAAGCCAAAAACACAGCATTCATGGGACCGGACAACATCCCAGGCTGCATTTTACATGAACTTCAAAACAAACTGGCTCCCCACCTAAGCACCATGTTCAATAATAGCCTCACATCAGGCTTTGCACCCGTTGAATGGCGCACAGCAACATTTATCCAATGCCACAAAGAGGGAGCCACCACTGAGCCCGGGAACTATCGCCCTATTAGCCTGACAAGCCTGGTCTGCAAGGCCATGGAATGTATCATCATGGAACTCATAAACAAAGACATTGGTAACCTCCAGACTCTGGATCCCACCCAGTTCGGGTTTGTGAAAGGCAGATCATGCCTCCTGAACTTGATCGACTTCTTTGAGGCAGTCACCAAAGCAGTAGATGAGGGTAAGGTGGTACACACAGCCTATCTTGACCTCGCCAAGGCTTTCGACACCATCACCCATTATGGAATTATAGCTAAACTCACTAAACTAGGTATAAATCCCTATGTCACAAGATGGGTTGCCAACTGGCTCACTGCCAACATCCCATTGTATCTGCTTTATTTTCTGAAAAAAAAACAAAAAAAAATACTTGTTTTTACACCTTTCTAAGCTAATTTAGTCCAATTTTCAGGTTAGTGCTGAATTCAGGGCTGTGTTACAAGTTTCTGTGTTTGCCCATACCTTACTTGGATAGAAGGAAGTTTCTCTGTTCACTGTGAGAAAGGGAGCTTTGAGCAGCCTATCTGTCCCTGAAGGAGTGGTTTCAGCCCAGTAATTAGTAGTTTATTGGTCATTCTGGACTAATTTTTATCTCTTTCATTTCCCTGCTATAAAATCCGCATTTGCGTGGTTTTGCACGCTGGACAGCACCGGTTAGCTAGGGTATAACTATTCCTGTCTCCACAAAGTCTACTCTTCAATGTTTCCCTTGGAACTAGACAAACTTTCAACTTAAGTACTCAAACCATTCACTTCTCATACCTGCACTTGCCCAAAACTCATAGCAAGCACTAATAAACCTTAGTATTAGACCCCCCTATACTGTAGAGAAGGACAAGGCTCTCTATTCGACCTTACCAGCCAGTCAATAAAACAGTTCACTGTACCTATCCAGGCATGTCCAGAGGGCAGTTTCAGGTGTACTCTCCAGTCCAACTGGTGAATCTGGGCATTTTGAGGAAATGTTACAATTGCCTCATGTACACAGACAACCCTCTCCTCCTTCCACCAAACACTAATACATGCAAGAGATGCAATTATACAGCCAAACTGGAGGCTAAGCTCTCTCAACCCAAGAATGGACCAGGCAGTCAAGAGGAGAAGGGAATTACTTGCATCACACCACCAGTCTCACATAGACCTATGAAACCAGCACTGGCAAAAAACACACATAAATACACAAAAACATATCCGGAGGCTCTAAATAAAAATCTGCAAAAGCAACAGAGACCTCCAAAGCAGACATCCAAGCAACCTCCACCCCCCAACACAAACCGTGAAACACATATTTCACAAAACCAGTGTGCCACACAATCACAGTCCTTAAGGAAAATAACATACCCAACACACTAGTAATAGGTGACTCTATAGTCAGACACACTGATGTGCCACTCACTAGGCTGAACAAGGAGAAGGTTACTGTTAATTTTCTGTCGGGTGCCAGGATCCGCCACATAACACAAGCATTCAGGTCACTCCAGAACAAGTACAAATATGACTCTGTCATTGTCCATGTTGGTGTGAATGACCTGAGCTGTACCTCCCTGGACTACATGAAAAGAGACATTGAGGAGCTCTCTGATCACATCGCCAAGATTGGTGTGACTCTGACCCTGAGTAGCATCCTGCCCTCACCAAGAATGATACTACAGTACAGAGAAAAAATTATCAATATCAACAATTGGCTAAGCTTCTGGTGTCATTCAAAGGGGATCCAGTGTCTGTCAGCCTGGTATGGCATGCTTGACAAGCCATGCTGATTTGCTAGAGACGGCTTGCACCTGTCACCCTTCGACTTTTGAATACTGGCAAAGGCTCTTGCCACCCCCATAGTGCCTTTTTTAGGCAAGGCTCAAAAGACAAATCCACCACGGTAAATAGCACAAGTAACAAAAAACTGAGGGTAATGCTGCTCAATGCCAGAAGTCTAAACCTCAAAATGCACGCACTCGAGGCACTCTTCAGTATGAAGAAAATTGATATATGTGCAGTAACGGAAACCTGGTTTAAGGCTCCAGAGAGCACCCCAGCACTACCAGGCTACAACTCATATCATACATTTCAGCCACAAAACCCAGACCGAAATATAAAAGGTGGGGGAGTATTCATATTCATCAAGGATACCCACACCTCCAGGTTAGTGGCACAGCACTATACTTCAGAGATCATCCACGTGCAACTAACAATGGGCAAAACTGCTATTCAAATTATAGCTGGCTACAGATCACCCACCATGTCCCAGGACCCTCACTCCGCATTCCTGGAAACACTGGGAAACATAAAGGTCCTACCAAACACCCTGATATTGGGTGATTTTAATTATCCAAACATTAACTGGAAGAACTACTCAAGTACGAACTCCCTGGTCCAGCATTTCCTAGAATTTATAAACTCAAACACCCTGGATCAACAGGTTAACACCCCCACCAGAGGTGACAACATATTGGACCTGGTCATCACTAACATGGGCGACTGGTGTTCCACACCGGAGGTCAACCCCTCACTGGTTAGATCTGACCATAAATTAATCACTCTGGATAGCCACATTCTGCCACCACCCCCAGTCAAAGAAACCACAGTGAAAAACTTTTCAAAAGCAAACTTCACGTTGCTTAAGACTGAGGTGGGAAGTTTCAAAGCCCCCATGCTAAAGGATAACACTGTCCAAGCTGCAAAATCCTTTACTAGTGCACTCTATGGGCAAATACAAGAATGCATGCATCGTGCTATCCCAAACAAAACCAAGACTCACTCCTCCAAGAAAAGGAAACCAGTCTGGTGGACCCCTTTCATAAACAAGCTATACAATAGAAGGAGGAAACTAGTACAAAAAAGAGTAAATTCCCAAGAAGGGAAGACATCCTTGATCAGTATCAGCAAGAAACTACATTCCCTCATGAAATCATCCAAGGCTAGCTTCGAAAGAAAAATTGCCATGGACTACAAAGATAACCACAAGCCATTCTTTAGCTATGTCAAGAATCTAAGTGACAATTCTCAGATCTGCTCGGAGTTAGTGCAGAATGGCACAAAATACACTGAACCGACCGATATAGCCAACATCCTGGCAGACAGGTTCAGTGCAAACTTCACCCCCCTCTCACCCCCAAAAATGCCCATAACTATACTAGAAGAATGTAGTTCTCCTAAAATCACAGACACTCAGGTTAAAACAGCCCTTTCCAAAGCCAAAAACACAGCATCAGTGGGGCCGGACGGTGTCCCAGGCTGCGTCCTACATGAGCTCAAAGATGAACTAACCCCTCACCTAAACACACTGTTTAAACTCAGCCTCTTCACAGGCTACGTGCCCACAGAGTAACGCACAGCAACGTTTATTCCATTCCACAAAGGTGGAGCCACAACGGACCCCAGGAAATATCACTCTATAAGCCTGACTAGCTTGGTCTGCAAAGCTATGGAGCACATCATCATGGATCTCATTAACAGAGACATTGGAAACCTCCAAAAACTGGACCCAACCCAGTTCGGCTTTGTTAAGGGCAGAACATGCCTCCTAAACCTGGTGGACTTCGTTGAGACAGTTACCAAGGCTATAGATGAGGGAAAATGATCCACATAGCCTAGCTAGACCTCGCAAAGGCCTTCGACACTATTCCCCACTCAGGTATTATCGACAAACTCACCAGCCTGAACATAAACCCCTATGTCACGAGATGGGTTGTCAACTGGCTCGTGGACAGAACCCACATGGTGATAGTTGCGGGAGCTAGGTCCGACTCTAAGCCGGTTATACGTGGCATTCCCCAGGGCTCAGTCCTAGGACTCCTCCTGTTTGGCATATACTTCTCAGAGGTACAGGCAAGTACAGGAGGACTATGGCTGACCAAGTTCACAGATGACTGCAAACTAAGGACTATAATCGACTTTCCAGCTGACACAGACATCCTCCAAAAGGGTCTCACTGAGACGGATACCTGGTGTCAAAATCATGGCCTCAAGCTAAATGCCAAAAAGTGCATAGTCATCCTCTTTGGAAAAAACAAAGTACCCAAAAACTACCACATAGGTGGTAGTCCCCTAAATACGGAAGATGTAATAAGGGATCTGGGGACCCAAGTAGATAGTAATCTCACCTTTGATAATCACATTGCCAAATTGGTTAGAAAATCCTACTACGTGGCCCACCTAATCACAAAAAAGTTCTCATCCAGATCAAAAGAGGTCATTGCGCCCCTCTACTCATCACTTATCAGACCCATCATAGAGTACAATGCCCCATTTGGGATGTACCTTACAAGACACTTGCAACAGCTGGAAAGACCACAGAAGTACCTCACCAAGAGGATCACTGGCCTCAAACAGATGCCCTATGCAGCTCGACTGAAGAAACTCCAGCTGTACTCAGTTGCATACCACCTACTCAGAGATGATCTCTGCCTGACATACAAGGCCATGTCCATCCCAGAATTGGTGGACATGCTGCACCTAAAGAAAACCTTATCCACTCGAGCCACACACTCTAGGGATCTAAACCTCATCACAACAATAAATAGGATGTGCTGGTGGGATAGATTCCTGTCCCAGAGACTTCCCATGCTTTAAAACAAGATTCCAAGCTACATTAGGCAGAGCTCCTCGCTAACACTCTTCAAAAGAAACCTTGACAAGTGGATGGGAAACAGAAAGTTTACCCCGGGGATCACTTCAGTGGTTCTGCTGGACAGAGGCACAAAGAACTAATCTAAGGGGGTGTCGAAAGCCAACACGTTTTGGCTAGGCTTATAGATGACTTTGGGCAGACACCTACCTATGAACAACATTTAACTGGCCTCTAATGTGAGTAGGTGTGCTGGACAAGAACCATGTTACAAGGCAGTAACCAGGATGGCATTGCCTCAGATCAAGTTAGAATAGTCTTCTTCTGTTAATGATTGTTTAAACATTTCTGCTTCATATCAGTTGTCTTTTCTATCTTCATTGCATTAGAATCGTTCTTTGGAAGCAACAAGGCATTGCCACCTTGACCCATGCTTGGATGTGTGTCAGTATCTGCAGCTTTGGCTGGTACTCGATCAAAAGAATTGTGAGTCATAACCTCAGGAACAAACAATTGTCTGGTAGATGTTTTTCTGGATAAAGACTCCAGGTTCACCAACCATTGCTCCAAATTGTCCTCAGTAGTGGAACTAGACAGGTGAGATATAACAAGTTACTAGCCTCATGAACCATGGCAAAGTTGTCTGCATGGGTATCGTCCTTCAATCTTCCTACTGATGTCATCTCTGAAATTTAGTAGGGATGGAAACCACTGGATTATCAGACACACAACCAAGCAATTTAGATGGAAAGAAAATTCCATAACCACTTCTGGGATAGAAAAAAGTTGTTCATGTAACCTGCCAATTAATACTAAAATCCAAAATGGCTTTGTTGTTCTGTGCCATTGCTGAGTCAAATTCCCAGAAGAGTCAGCCAGCTGAGTGACAAGCTGGAATGGTTTGCCTGTTATCACTCATTTCAGGAGTCCATACCTCTCAAATTTACTTCATTACAAGGAACATACTTCATCTGGGGGTCTTAAAAACTTTGTGTTCCTTGAATTTCCACATTGAAAGGGTGTGTCACACATTCATTGTTAGGAAGTTTTTAACTCATATCCATGGTAAATAGCAATGAATCATATTAATTCATTAAAAAGATCTTTTCTATAAGTCAAACCAGCATGTTTTAACTGTCCTATGACCTTCCTAGTTGAAGTTGTTAGTAAGCCATTAGTATGTGCTCCACATTTTTCCCATTTATTCCATATATGAGGGCTAGTTTTCCTCATTTTGGAGATGGAAGGTTGAGAGCCATGCAGGAGTATTTATTTCCAAAATGTAGAACTTTGAATATGGTCCACCATGGGATGCTGTGAGAATGATTATTAGGCAACTCAGCATGGTGAAACTGCTTATTGACAGTTGGGTAGCCCCCTCCAGCTTCAGCATCTTAGGCAAATGCTCTTCCAATAAGGAAGTCCTTGTCTATAAAAGTCTCTTTCATCCTGATCAGCCATCAATTGCACATTATTTGATGCTTGAATTCTTCCATATAAATGTACATTGAGATTTATGGTACCCCTGCATACCATGTTGCACTCCTTCACCTGGCTAAACTACATATTCATGGCTGATTCAAGAAATTTGACTTTGGCTACCAACGTCTCTGTTGTAGCCCCCTAGATGGTATTCATCATCTTAACTTCAGCATTGCCATTCAGGTTCAGAGAGATTATGATTGTAAGCTGGTCAAATCAGGACAGTTGATCTCTATATTGCAGGAATAACAAAAAACTCTCATGAGCACAACAGTCTCCTATCCTGTCAATTTATCAGAAATCATCTCCAGAGTTTCATCAAGGTAGGAAGAATGATTCAGTAGTTCTCACCAGGACACCACCGACTGAGCAGCTAGTTTTCACAGGAAACATTATTAGGTGGTTAGACAAAATGGCAGCTTTAAAATGTACCTGGCTGGATCACTGGAAAAGTGCAGCTTACTCCATGAGGGCAAGTTCCATATCCCCACCCTGAATTCAGTTTAAACTGGGATATTGTGAAAATTTGTCTGCAGTAAAGGTCATTTTCTTTTGAAATGACGCAAAATATGAGTTCTGGATGCCATCTTAAAATGTACAGATCACTGTACAACTGTATTTCTAAGATGGCCTTTTCTTCCAGCCATTAACACCATTCAGGGTAAAAAAATGTGTCTGACATGAGAAAGTATCAGAAGTATGACATTTCTGAAAGTGCTCTTCCTCTGCTCCTTAAGTTCTGATGTGAAACCCTGGTAATATAGCAGCTGCCCTGTGGATGCTTTATTGATAAAATCCATGCAGCAGTTATTTCTTCTTTAAAAATCAATCATGATTTGTCAGGTTAGGATGGTGACAATGTCCATTGCTGTGTGATTCTAAGCAATAAAAAGATTAACACAAAACTGTTACACATGATATAATGTCATGTAATACTATCAATTGGTTCAAAATGCAGCCTCAGAAAGCAGATATATTTCCTTCCATAAACATTTGTATTTGTACCAATGCCTAGTCTACTAATTAAGATTCTGCTCTCTGAAACTTCCCCTTGTCCTATTTGTTATTTTTTTATTTTCATTTCTACTACTGCATGTCACTTTGTTGCCTTCTTAAGCCAGTAATGAAAGTACTGTTTTAATTTTCTTACTTGGACTGCAATTGATCAAACTTTGTGCATTCCAGATATCCATCGGTAATACAAAAGGAAACATATATGCATTTGTATAATACCTTGAGGTACAGCGAGAGAGAGAGAGAGTCTTTGCTTGTCTGCATCCACAAATAAGTATGGTACTGCTTACATGAAGTGAATAAGCTGATAATGATTTATTTATTTTTTTCATAATTAAATTACATGGATGTGGCTAGCTGCAAACTTGGCCTTGGAAAAACACAGCTATGTTTGTGTCAGCAATGTATCGACATGTTCTCAAGAGATGGACGCTAAATTACTTATGACTGCTTTAGCTTTGTAGTTTATCCAAAATTTGACTGGCTGAATTCCTGGTAGATAATCACTGTGTATTGCATTTTATATCTTGAAAAAGATTTGTTAAGGCTATTGAAACAGAAACAAATTAAAAAGGAGTAGTCATTTTACTGGAAAATATGATGACATTGTGTCAAAGACACTGCATCTCATAACACTTCTATACATACTGAAAATGATACAGTGTTGTATCATTCACATCACTAGGATGAGTAAAATCTGTTTTTATTAATATGGACTTACATAATCTTTGAGTGTGATGTTTATATTTTCCATAAATATGAATACAATAAAACAAATCCTGTGATCTGCATCTTCTTATAACAAGTATCATTATCAAGGCTCTCCATCTCCATATTTTATATGTATTTTTGGTCCTCCTAATGGTGCTCTGACCATCAGCCTTACCAAGTAGGTTATTGGAATCAAAATGGCCTGAGGATCTGGATTCAGTCACCTTTAAATGGGGTCTGTCACTCAAGGCTAATAATATAATTGTCCCCAGGCTGGGGACTGCAGGCTAGCCTTTGGCAATAGCCTCATCCTGTGCACTTCATTATGACCTCTCTCTATGGTCTGTGTCACACCCTCTCATAGCTTATGTCCATGCTAAAAACACCCACATGATTTCATACTATTGTCAATCCCAGCTACACCACAGCAGTACAACTTGGCAAGACAACACTTGTCACAGTCCAATTGTTCTTCCATTATTTACCAGTCAGTGCCAGATGTCAGTGTAACTGTGGGTCTTACCATCTTTCTGTCTCAAAATGGGAAGGTCAATGGTTGTCACTAATGCCTCCTACGAGTCAACTCTTCAAGTCCTTGGGTCACTAGTCAGTCTTAGGTCATGTTGCTCATGCTTATCCCTTTATATTAAATCCAGTGTTACTACCACTCACACAATACAAACCCTGGATTAGCCACATTATGTAAATCCTCTGATCTGCCATTGGGAATCTCATCTGTGTCACTGCTAAGACAAAGACAGGCAGGCTTGGGACCTAAAACATTTGCAAGCTACCTTAGCCCCTCCCCTTTCCCCACAATGCTGAGTAACTGAGAACTCACTTCCATTTTAGTCACACGCTGCAATCAGTCACATTGAAAAACAGCCCTCAGCTACCATTTTCTTGGAGTATGTGTTAGCGTTATTAATCAATCTGTTGATCTATCGATCTATCGTTCTATTTATTAATTAATTATGCTTTTGCATTTATCCATTCAGATTTGGCATCTTACTGCTACCTAACCACAGTTTGGGTGCTCCCATTCCATTTTGGTCCTTTTTTGAGGAATTTGTTAGTGTAGTCAGGCTTTACTTCCCCTCTTTATTCTGATACTTTCTTCTTCCTGTGGGAGGAATGCTATCATGAAGGGAAAAAAAAACAGCATTTCCATGGCTTTAAGAATGTTAGGGTAAAATTCCCCCAGAGATAAACAGACTAAATGTGTATTAGGGAGAGAATTATTTTATCATAAGAATGCAATATTTGTGCTACGTCCAAGCCCTCTACCTAGAATGATAGAAGATTATTCTGGAATTAGAAAAAACTGTGACTACTTCTGTTTTACATAAAATTCATACAGCTTCCCCATCTAACTTTAAGTCCCATTCTGCAGATCAATTAAACAGAAAGTTGGTTTAATAGAAAATATTCTGTTTCTGTAGCTAAAAAGTCAAAGTCTTCTGAGGTTATTGTTGAGGTTATAGCTACCTCTAACTGTCCTGTTTATACAAAGTGTGCTGATGACACTGTGTTTCTTGAGCCCCCGATGGTCAGACATAAACATGGAGTAGGTGTTGCACCACTTAAGAGGACCCTCTACCTTTCCACATTTCAGCAGTGTCTTCTCTCTGTTGTCTGAACCTGAGCTCATACCCTCCCATCCCTCTCCTTTAGTGTATGACATGTCACATAGGTCTGTCTCTTTCCACATGGATTACAGCAGGATGTGACAGGAGGTTTTTAGTTGACAAATTTGATTCCAGATCTCTTTCCCTGCTAATATCTAGGTCTTCAGAGAACATTCCACCCACATTGTCTGAGATGTCTGACCGTTCTTCACTGAAGTCAGTTCAGGCACCAGCTCCATCAAGATCCTCTGTCAACCCATCATCACTGGTGTCAACACTGATAACCCTATCAAATTATGCCTTCAACCTGTTTGGCCCAGACATCAATGTTGCCATCAATATTAATGTTACTGACCTTGACTCATTTGGGGTCAATGTCTACATTAATATCGGGGGACAAATTATTGGGGTTATTTTTGGTGAATACCCTATAGTCCATCCCTGTAGTTAGCCTTTCTCCAGTAAATGTCAGAATCAACAACCTCAACCAGGTTTCAGTGGTTGATTCAGCCTTATTTGACATTGACCTGTTGGCTTCATTGCTGAGGTTAAGTGCCTTGGTCTCGCTATGAAGGTCTTTGTTGTCTGGTGTCAAACCTTCAAATTTGTCTTTCTCTCAGCATGCAATCAGTTCCTGTACCAAGTCAATAGTGCAGGCTTCTCTACATGACTAAATTCACCCCCTCAACAATAGGACAACTAACTAACCTGTTTTTAGTGTAGAACTGTCAAAACATGTTAAACCAAAATCTTTCACACCTCTCAGACAAATTGTAATTGTCACCTCATATTTGTTCAAACACTAAAGAATATTCATTAACTTTCATTTCATAGTCATAAACAGCACCCATGTTTGCTGTAATATATAATATCATTGGGATCCTGAAGCACTACAGATCTTTTCTGACCTCTAAATATACCTCTCAACCTCTTATCACATACAATCTGGACAAAGCCTGACAAAATGGGGGGACAGAGGCCCAAAAATAGGGACAGATTTTAAATATTGCTCTTATAAACTTAGAAAGTTTCTAAAATAACATGATTTGATTTAGCATGCATTTTTTCTGAATGGTATGAAGTCTGAAACGGAAATGTATGCAATTATTTAGTTACATTATTCCTCAGATTATCCCAGTGATTTGCCTGAAAACCACAGATTTTATGAGGAACAGACCAAAAATATGAGGCAAAAATATGGAAATTCTATGAAAATCTGGACAGTTGAGAGGTATGCAGGTGATTACATTTATTTTTCAGAAAAAAGATGGTTATAAGCAGAGTGTCTTTTGTGAGTATTTGTTGTTGTTCTGACTAAGTCCTGATTATAGCAGGATTAAAGTGCTCAATTTATGATTTCAGTAAACTATTTGTGTGGTGTAATCAATGAGCATCCTCCGTGGTTAGTGTGCACCCTGATTTAAACCATCTATTTCTGGTTTTTAGTCACTAAGCAGTGGTTATTTCCCTGTCTCTTTGGTTTTGTAAATTTATTTTTCAAACCACTTGCAGGTTATATCAACAATGTTAATGACAATACTCCCATATACTTAGTCATCTTCGTATTTGGTGAGCCAGTCAATCAAGTCATTTTTTGACATCTGAAGACAATATGCCTAAAAGGAATAGCCCAAGGAAAGACTCTTAAGGCACTCAACTGGTGACATGAGATGTTAAGAAGAATCCTTCTGTTTTAACCTGTTCTGTATGATCATCTATCCAGTCGCAGACAGAATCATTTACCTTCAGATTCCTGAGATTATGTATGATTCTGTCATGAGATATAGTGTCATACTCTAAGCAAATCATAGGCTCATAGTACCAATCTATGAACCTATGATAAGTCCTTGGATAGAAAGAAACAAGGAAAGAGAAAGTTCACTACCTTACAATAGAAAGTGCCAGAAAAACAAACACTGAATGTAATCCAGGTCAGCTGTAATGAAGGCAGTTAGATAGTGTTCCTAATTCTGAAAGCTGTAGGCAAACAGATAATAACGTGAGCTCTAGCAAAGTTCAACAAAACTGATTCTGTAACCACAGTAAGACATCCACGGTCCTAACTAACTACCCCCTAGATGTCAGAAATACTTAGTAGGCTGGCGTGTAATTATTCCACTAAACATTTTAAATCTCAGGACCAAATTAGCCAGGTCCTGAGATATGGAGACTGAGTAACCAAAAAATAGACATACATATATATATAATTGCCATTTCTCAGAATATTCCCTTTTCTCAGAGATATGGTAATCTTATAGTTGATATATATAACTTCAGAGGTGTGGGGTGTGCAGGTAGCTTGTCCTCCTGCAAAAAAGAAGTTTAAAAAAAACGGTGGTTTTTGATATTTAATCTTCGGCATTTTCAGTCTTTTTTTCAACATTTCAGGATTTGGCATTTTGATTCCTTATATTTCAATAGGGAGCCAGTCATTCCTGTAGGGGTAATCTGCCAAATTTACTTAACAAAACAAAGCTTTTATTTCATTTGTCCTGAGCTCTTCTCCCCTCATAACAGTCATCCATATCACCTTATTTTCAAGCAAATATTTTATCAATATAAATTTAATTTACACGATATATGTATATGTACATATATATGTACACTGACTAATGATATTATTAACATATACCTGATGCGCTATTAAAAGGGTGAGACTCAGAAGCTTGACTAGAACAAGTCCAAATTTACAACATCTCCATTTGGCTTGCTGAAGACCAGCAAGACCAGCTGTCCACCTTGCCCCTCTCCCTTCTGGACCCATGTTAGCACTTCCTCCTGGGTCCTGCACAGTAGGGTGTTTCAGGATTTGAGGTTACAGCTGGTATTCTGTGTCCTTGGCATTACATGTTTCGGTAGTTCATTTGGGGGATTGCCAAAAGACAGACTTCAAAGCACACACAAACGCACACTGACCCACTGAGCAATTATGTCATTTGCATGGGAGTGTCCACTCATTAAGCCACTAATATATATCCCAGTAATGTGTACCGCATGCTCCCACTAGTGGAATCACATGGCACTTTTTTGGTCTGGAATGCCATTTGCTAAGTATTACATACATACTCTAGCAGTGTTGACTGTTTAATCATCAGTTATCTATGGTATCAGCAAAATGGTTAGTACTTAAGCCACTGTCTTTGTTCACCAGTGAGACTCTGCAGGCTCTTGTAAAATCAGTTCAACACAGTTGAATTAAACTTCTATTATAGTGCTTTATGATAAAGTATATGATAAAGCAGATAGTATTCAGAAAATCAACAAAGTAAAACCATTAAACCTTGACTGTTTTTATATTCCTCCAGAACGGATGAATTTCTAGCTTTAGGTGTCCTAAATATTCAGTAGAGCTTGACCTGAAACTGATCTCATACAAAAAGCTGCACAATGCAAAGAACTTTCTCTTGGCTAGATTCAGCTGTTTGGAATCAACAACTTGCAGAAATGAGACAGCAAGGGACACTTCAATTATTTAGAAACAAACTAAAAGAATAACAGATGTTCTTGCATCCATGACAATGGCTAGTCCTTGAAGCTCACTCTGCAGTCACATCTTTCTTGTAAAGATACGGTTTTAACAAATGACCATGGGTTGAATGCCTACCTTAATAGTACATACTGTGAATAATATAACTTATTTATAATTGTATACAACATACATATATTGTCTTTGTTTTGTTGCTGTGCTATATATAGCTCTGTGTATTTTTTAGTCTATGTATAATTTTATGTTTGTGTGTCACTCCATGGTGCCCAAGTCTTGGCTGAAAATTGTGTCAGCCAGTTCACTTACCTTGTTATCAAACTGAAATAAATAAATACATACATACATACATAATTTATTTATTTATTTTATTTTACATTTGTTGACCGGGATAGTCCGACTGGATATATGTCCATTTTCAGCGGAGGCCCGGGGAGAAAAGCTCCACAGAGAAGACAATACAAGTAAGTTACAATACAGATAGAGGAAAAGGAGAGGCATACAGGTTTACATATTATTATGCATTACTTAATTAGATACATTTGGCAACTATAACATTAAACAAAGCTCAGAAGACAATGATGTTTCAATTTTCTAAAAAATATAAACATAAAATAAGCCTGTTTAAAAAGCTCTACAGTGAGGCTAAATAGGTATGTATAATTTGCAAAGCCATGTGCATGAGTTCAGTTCCAAATAGATTTTGAAGTTAGGGTGTACCACTTACTCATCTTTAACTGACTAAATGATTACCTGTTAATCCAGAAATCCCTGAACAAACTATGGTTTTCTGACACAGCAAACAGAATGACAGATTTTGTAAAACTGCTTTGGTGCCTGTTTCTTTTTTCTCAGAAGCAAAGCTTCAGTGCAATGCACTCATGCAAACTTACCTTGAAAACAAGATAAAATAGACTTTTCAGTGTCTGCCGATGTGCCAGTTTATGGGTATTAACATGGGAGGAGAAGGTGATTAAAATAAAGAAAAAGAATATGGCAGTGAAGATGGATGCACTACACAGGTAAATGGCACTGAAAGCTGCAACTAGGGGTGGTGTAAGAGGTTAGTGTTTTGTCTAGCTTTTGCCTCAACCAAAGGTCGAGACCCAACTTGAAAAAGACTGTATCTGCTGCTGAACTTGAAGACAAATTGCTGAATTTTTATTTTGGGTGGAAGCATTTGGAGCATTTTTCTGTGAAAAGTTTTCTGTTTTGGAAATCTTAAAAAGATTGTGACTATGGAGTCTGAGAAGATATTTATTCTAGAATATGCACTGAGAGAAATCAAACTAATTTGACTTTGTTTTTAAAGCCTGCAATAATAGTGTGCTTTTTGGTTTGACTGTGGTCCAAAAACTCTGCAAGTCAAGTTAGAGTCTTCTTGGCCATCATTTAAAGACTGCAGCTAGAACTGGTTACATGATTGTTGTGGTAAATCCTATATCATGTTATCTATAAGTAAGTAACAGTACTTATTAATAAAGAAGGTAGAAAGAAAGATTTCTCCATCAAATGATTACAAGATCGTCATGGTTATTTTGTCTGAAAGATTAAAAACAGAAAATTCTGAAAGGAGACAACGAACTGCAGAGTGTTCTATTAGCGCTTTTGTTCCTTTAATTAATTAAATACCACAGAACGTCATCACATGGTCTGATGAAGTTCCGTGGTATTTAATTAACTAAAGGAATGTAAGCACTAACAGAACACTGCAGTTCATGGTCTCCTTTCAAAATTTTGTGTTTTTAGTTACCAAGGACTGTTTGACTGTGTTTTGTTTGAAAGATTCCAGAGTAACTTTATAGTGCCTTATCCACAATGATTAGGCATGATTTACTGAGGTTAGGCAACATTAGATAATGCACTTAGGGTCACTTAGCTGCTAGAGTCTGTGAGGATATGGTGGGCCAGGGGGTACCCTGCTCAGCCTGGATGCTGAAAAAAACATTTGACTATATGAACTTGCGTTTCCTAAAACACGCTGCTTAGGTTTGGTCTGAGGCAAAGATTTGTGGATCTGTTATTTGATATCTTTTCCCAAGTATCAGGCAATTGTAACAAATACAACATTCTAATGCCATTTAGAAATATAATAATGAAAGCATGTGTGCAGATCATAGTAAAAGAGTATATGCAATGGATTTGGGAAGTTCAAAAGCACTGGTAGCCCAACTGAAGCAAACACGTATATTATATATTATATATTATGTATTATATTACATATATATTGTATTAAAACATTGAAAACAAAGAGCTTGAGCCACAGCTGTAGACAGTCCAAATCTTTCAATACGGACGAAAAAGGAAGTAAAGGGATCTGGGATTAAAAACAAGAAGTTTTTTCTTTCTAACATTAAACTTGAAGTAAAATCAGAATCAGTATAAAAAGTAAAGTTAGAGCCTTATAAAAATTCAGTTGTTGCAACAAATGTTGCAGGTAGTATTAAAACACCATAACTGATATGTTGCTGCTTTGAGGAATAGGGGGCTCACATGTCTAGGGTACAAGAAGTGTTGGATTCCTTCAGGGTAATTGGTTTGATTGCTACATACCTTACTGTTGCAGGCCGTTCAACCTCTTAGGACTAATCTGGAGACAACAGAAATGCCACAGGGCCATGCAAGGGCTGTTGTATAAACCCTGAGCTTTTATTATAGGTTTAGAATATCTTGCTTAGTAAGGGTGTACTCTGTCTAAGAAAAAATATAAATAGGTAACAGATGATTATAGTCAACAGAACTATGTGAATTCAGTTCAGAAAAATCATTTAAGAAGACTGTGTGTTTGCTTCTGGACTGTGAAAGCAAACAACTGCATTGGTTCGTAGGTTCATAGGTTCATACTAGGCTATCTGCCCTAGGGCATTTATAAGCCTAGCCAGAATGTGTTTGGCTTTCACCACCCATTTTAAATTTATTTTGCTATGCCCTTTTTTGAGGTTAGTATACTGTGCCTCTGTCTAACAGTGACACAGAAGTGATACCTGGGGTAAACCTACGATCTCCCATCCACTCATCAAGATTCCTCTTGAAGAGAGTCAGTGAGGGACTCTGCCTAACCTGGACTGGGATTTTATTCCAGAGTGAAGGGAGCCTCTGGGTTATGAATCTGTCCCTCCAGCATGTCCTATTTATTTCAGTACTGAGGTTCAAGTCTCGAGCGTAGCTCGATGGGATTTGGATTTTCTGAGGTGCAGCATGTCCATTAATTCCGGGTTGGACATGGCTTTATACGTCAGGCACAGATCGCCTCTGAACAGGCGGTATGCCACTGAGTAGAGCTGGAGTTTCTTTAATCGGGCAGCATATGGCATCTGTTTGAGCCCTTTGATCCTCTTGGTGAGGTATTTTTGGGGTCTTTCCAGTTGCTGCAGGTGTCTGGTAAGGTACATCCCAAAAGGGGCATTGTACTCAATTATGGGCCTGATGAGGGATGAGTAAAGAGGCACGATGACCTCCCCTGATCTAGATGTGAATCCCTTCATGATTAGGTGGGCTATATAAAATGCTTTTCTAACCACTTTGGCCACGTGGTTGTCAAATGAGAGATTGCTATCAACTTGGGTCCCCAGGTCCCTAATTACTTCTTCTGTACTTAATGGATTACCACCTATGTGGTAATTTGTGGGCACTTTGTTTTTGCCAAAGGGGATGACTATACACTTTTTGGCATTTAGCTTGAGGCCATGGCTCTGGCAGCAGTTGTCTGTTTCTATGAGGCCCTTTTGGAGGATGCTTGTGTCGGCTGGAGAGTCGATTATGGCACCCAGTTTGCAGTCATCTGAGAACTTGGTCAGCCACAGTCCTTCTGTGTTGGCCTGTACCTCCGAGAAATATATACTGAACAAGAGAGGTCCCAGGACTGAGCCTTGTGAGATACCACTTGTAACTGGTTTGGAGTCTGACATGGCTCCAGCAATTCTAACCATGTTCATGCTATATTTCTTATATCTTTGTTTTATTTTTTTCTCTCATATATTGTAAATGTATTGTAATTGTATTTTAGAGCTTTTCTCCCTGGCCCTCCGCTGAAAATGGACCTGTGTCCAGTCGGACTTTCCCGGTAAATAAATGTAAAATAAAAATAAAATACATTCTATAGCATGGAGTTGACCAGGTTCTTAATGCTGCTATTTCAATAATCTTAGGCTACCTTCCTCCCCCTAGGATGGGCTAGTTGATGTTGGCAACTCCCATCTATCATCTTCTGTTAGAGCCAGACCACTAATTAAATTTGTGTTGCTCGAGGTACAGAAAGGCTTTATCTCTCTGCTGCTTGTAGATAGATTATTTTGGGGCAAAATCCACATATATACCATTTTCTGACTGGTCTATATTATATGAACGAAAGTTCATATAAGCGAACGCTCTAATGAGAGAAACTCCCAGACATTGAGATGCATGTTGTAGGATCACAGTACCATGAAGATTAGAGTTTTTGCCCTTTCCTCACTGTAGTGCAATCTCGGAGTTGGAATATATATTTAGCGGGGAGTATGGGAGGCACAGCCCCCCACAATATTGTTTTCAATGTGCTGGATTTTCACTCATTGAGCATTTGCTTATATGAACTTTCGTTCATATAATATAAACCCTTTTCTGACTAATAGTGATCTCAGATGTAATTTCACCACATATGATGTGTATATGTGGGGGTATACAACACCCCACATACACACGTGTAGAAGCTTGCCTTCCACATAAAATGCTCATTTTTTATTAAAAACTTCACTTAGCATTTTCTGTTTACAGTTTTGTGCATATTTGATGGAAGGGCTGTTATTTTGGGGATACCAGTTATAAATACTGATACAAATTGTTTGCACATAACCATTTATTTCTGCGATATTGTCTATACCTTCTTCCTTTCTGGTAACTATAGGCAGTGTCAAGTTTTGCAGTTTACTCAGAGCCATGGCTCAGCATTTAAGTTCACATAATATTTCAGAAAGACTAGTAGCTGATAACGGATCTTGTTATACCAGTGTGGAAACAGCAAGTAACATGTAGCAAAATGATAATTTGACATATAATTTCCATACCATTTCATCCACCAGCCACTTAGAGGGAAGATATTGATAAGAAAGGAGAGATAGCGGAAACAAAATTGTTACCATTCCTTTTTTAGCTATAGAATTATCCTTCAGGTGATGATATATTTGACTCCTGAAGATATGCTTATACCACAAAACCTTAACTCAATATATGAGTTGCTTTACATGATTTGAAAGCCACAAGCCAAAAATAAGAATGTCTTCAAAAGCAAACTTTTGGCAAAACATCATGTTGAAAAGATCTGCATATGGAAATAAAGTCTTTGTGTGGAACTACCCTTAATTTATTTATTTATTTATTTTATTTTACATTTGTTAACCGGGCTAGTCTGGCTGGATACATGTCCATTTTCAGCAGAGGCCCGAGGAGAAAAGCTCCACTAATAGACTACGACAATACATGAAGACTACTTAACTAAGTAGATCAAACTTTTTAACAGAGAACAAAACACAAACAAATCAAAATGTCCCAACAGAATACAGATTGTCTTAACTAACTTAAGTAGGTTACAGTAAGATTAAGATCAAAGTTCACGTTATGTGGTTGAGGAGATAAATTCAGGCACAAGAAAATACAGTTGAGTAAAGGATATCTGAAGTGTAGGTATGTAAAAATTAATCATTGATCAGAGGTAGAGGAGAGTGATGGTATTACACAGAGTGAAAAGAAAGCTAGTAGTTAGGCAAGCTAAAGAAAGCAGGTTAGAAGGTAAGGAGAAAAGTTGGTAGTAAAACTTAAGGAGAAAGGGATAAGTGGAAAAGAAAAGTGTGGGTAGAGTATGTTTAGATAGGGTAATGGTATTTAATCAAGTTAACTGTTAAGAAAGTAAAGTTAAACAGGAGAGTGAGGTATATAGGCAGTGAGACAAGGGAAAAGGGTGAGGGACCAGAAAGGGGGTTAAGAATGTTAGTTTAGGTAAGAATGGGAGAGTAAAGAAAGAAATATGCAGACTGTTCAGAGTAATAAACAGTAGTATGCTCAGTCAGGGTTAGAGCAGGGGCAGAGCCAGTGGATTTGTAGGTGGTTTTATCTGTTTTTGAAAAGGTGGCATGATGTTAGGGAGGTCAGTTCAGTGGGAAGTTTATTCCAGTATGAACCGATAGTGTTTGCAAATAGGGAATCACCTGATTTATTATGAGATTTCAAGGTAGTCACTAATAGTTTGTTGGCTGATCTGAGTGTCTTGAGGTTCTTATAAGGTGTAATGACATTATTTAGTATAGGGATGTTGGAAGGGTAATGGAGAATTTTGAAGGTGATGACTAGTTGTTGTAGAAGTATAAGGTTTGGGAGTTCAAGCCAGTTGAGTTTCTTTAAGTTTAGACAGTGGTGAGTTTGGAAGGGTGAGCCAGTGGCAAATCTGGCTATACTGTGGTAGGCAGTATTCAGTTTCTGAAGATTACTCTTAGATAAGTTGACAAAGGAGGGGAGGCGGGTTAGTGTAGAGATAAGGTGAGTTTGGGCTAGGGCTACTCGGGAAGAGGCAGTGAGATAGGGCTTTAGTCTGTAAAGGGCACCAATCTTTTGTTAACAGTTTTGATAGTTAAATCAATATGATGGGCTGGTTATCTATGGTGAGTTTGGTGCAGTTGTCAGGTTGGATGATAGTGCCATTACAGGATGTTATAGAGAAAGAGATAGGGGTGGATTTAGAGGTAGGGGTAAAAAGTATTAGTTTGGTTTTTTTGGGATTCAGGAGGAGGCAGATATGTTGAAAAAAATTTTCTGCTGCAGTGAAGACTGCTTGGGTGGTGGAGTGGAGTTCTTCTGGGGTAGGGGCTGAGCAGATGAGAGTAGAATCATCTGCATATTGGATGCATGTGGATGTAGGTAGGGAGTTGGGCAGATTGTTGATGAAAGTGGAGAAAAGTAGGGGGCCTAGGATGGATCCTTGTGGGACACCAAGAGTGACAGGGAGTAGAGTGGATAGATGGCTGTCCCACAGTACAGCTTGTTTCCTATTAGTTAAATAGGAATTGAACCACTGTAAGGCTAGAGAGTCCAGCGAAAGAGATTTTAAGGTATCAAGGAGAAGTTGGTGGTTAACCATGTCAAATGCCTTTGAGAGGTCTAGAAACAGAAGAGAATAGGTTATTATTACGATTTGTATTTATGGTATCAGAGAAGGAAAGAAGGGCAGTAGTAGTGCTGTGGTAGGGTCTGAAGCCATGTTGAGAGTCTACAAGCAAGTTGTTATTTAAGAGATAGTTTAGGAGTTGGTGGTGAATACAGCGTTCCATTAGGTCTAAAATTGGATAGTTCATTAGAGTTTCCACCTTTGTGGAGTGGAATGATGTGGGAGATTTTCCAGCAGGATGGAATTTTGGATTCTGTTATGGTTCTGTTTATTAAGATGGATACTGGGTATGCTATTTCTTTTGCAGCTAATTGAAGGAATTCAGCAGGAAGTTTGTCAGCTGAAGGTGTACAGGGTTTTAGTTTAGACAGTAGTTTCTGTATATAGGTAGTTGAGACGGTTTCCAGTTTTATAGGTATTGCTGGGGATGGGAGTAGTTTGGAGGGGTGGAGTCATAGAGCTTGCAAGTGAGTTAACAGTTTGAGAGAAGAAATTGTTAAAGGTGTTGGCTATGATGTTAGGTTGTTCTTGTGCTAAGCTAGCTGGGGTAGGTGTTTTGGTATTGCCTGGATGGAGAAGTTTATTAATTCCTGACCAGAATTTTTTTGGGTTTTGGTTGTGGGTTTGTTGGTATTGGAAGTTATACTTTTTTTATCTACGATGACAAGTTTCTTTGTTTTGTTTCTTAGATGTTTGAAGGTCTGAGGGTCAGTGGGGTTTTAGTGGATCTCCATATTGACCATGATTTGTTTCTCATTCTCATAGTTTGTTTAGTAGTAGCAGAGAGCCAAGGAGCTGCTTTGGATCTGATTTTAACTAGTCGGGATGGTGCATGTTGGTTTAGAATTTGTAAGAAGGTATTGTTGAAATGCATAACTGCATCATCTATTGGGAGGTATTTTAGTGTAGACCAGTTATATTGTTTGAGTTCAGTTTGAAAGGATGACAGATTGAATGCTGTTCTATTATATTTGGTCCGATAAGTAGGTTGTTTAGGGATGTTGCATTTTTTTAGTGATAAAGGTAAGGAGGTGGTCACTAATATTGTCCGGGAGTATGCCTGTATTATAGGAGAGGGATTGTTGTTGGTAAGTATCCAGTCTAGGATTGTTTGTTTGTGGGTGGATTTGTTTATTCTAGTAGGAGAGTTAATGGTTTGGTGAAAGTTAAAGAGGTTAAGGTGTATGGTGGGTTTGGGGGATATGCAGGAGTTAAAGTCACCTAGGATAATGGTTTCCTGGGGGAAGGTGCTAGAGATCCAGCAAAGGATATTTTCTAGGGTGTGGATGTTCTTGCCTGGGGGGATGTAGGAACATATTATGTTTATAGATTTGGTTGTGTTGATTTGGAGTTTGGTGCATAGCATTTCAGCATTTCCTGTTGTGTGGGGGAAGGAGTTAATTAAAGTTAGCTGAAGTTGGGATTTAAACAGGAGGGCCACCCCTCCACCTTTTTTGTTAGTGCGGTCTAGTCTTAAGGTACTATATCCTGGGGGGGTGAATTCATTGTCTTTTGTAGTAGGTTTAAGCCAGGTTTCTGTGAGGCATAGGATATCAAAGGCATAGAAATCAATTAAGGCATGGAGTTGAGTGATTTTGTTGTTAATGCTACGGATATTAAGATGAGCAATTGAGAGGGAGTCTGAGGAAGAGTGTGGGTGGTAGTTTGTATTAGAGGGCTTGGGTTTTGGGGGTGTTGGGGCCAGGGTTGGGGTGGATATCTCCATATATAAGTAAAGGAGTTTGTGGTGGTTGTAGGGGTTTTGTAAATTTGAGTGATATTGGAATGAGTCTTAGATATGGAAGAGAGAAGTGTAGTAGTAGTATCTTTGTTTGAAGATGGAGTTTGGGAAATAGGAGGTAAGGTATTAAGTGAGGTATAAGATGGTGGATATGATGGAGAAAATGTTATAGGTTGGTGAGTAATTAGGGGTGTGTCTAGGGAAGTATAAATGTAGGATCCCTGGGGTAAAGTAGAAGCTGAAAAACAGGGTCAGAGAGGTATGGTAAAGAATAGTTGTGGGAATAGATATACAGAAATTATTGCAGCAAATTGTTCACCTACAGCAAGCTGGATATAAGGGTTAGTTAAAAGATAAATGATAAATGGGGGTTGTTGGCTGCTGGCTAACCTGAGTGGGAAGCTTGCCTAACCTAGGAGAGTTTTTAAACATTAATATTAGTACAATGTTCTAGTAGCTGTTTCAGCACATACTTTCACTGTCTTTTAACAAAGGATGGTCTCTCAGGGAACTGGTAGGTAAATTCCTAGTTTGGGCCAGCAGGGTGAATTCTGGTGTTTTAGTACAGGGATGTACTGGATCACAGGCTGATAAATGTAGGAAGAGAGAAAAAGGTATGAATTTTGAATAGAGCTTTCATCTTATTTATTGGTCGCAGGTAATAGTTCACTTGTGAGGAGACTTATAAAATGGTTCATCTGTGAGGAGGTATAACAACCAAACCACAATAAGAGTCACAGAGAATGAACCAGGCTGTGAACCTATAGAAGAAATGAAAGATTTATAGAGTGGTGAATATGTTCCCACATTTGCTAAAACAAAAACCTGGTATAGCTGTGAGAGCAGTGATGAGAAACCACAGCCAGAGCATATTGTAACCAGCAATAGTGAAGAGCCCTTAGCTGTATCTGTTGGAACTGAAGATATATTCCTGGCAATCTCCAGATTTGCTTGTTACCACCACATCTATATATTTTTACTTTTGAAGGCTGTACCCATACTTAGCAGAAAACTAAGTGGTGAAACCTTGGTTTCTTTGAGAGACCAATAATGCTGCCTTCTCTGAATGCCTAAATTAGAAAATTGAAATGGTAAACCCCTGCGCTATTGCTTATAAATGTGATCAAGTGAGAAGTATGTAAAGTGTCTAGTTTTAAAACGTCATTACCATTTCCCTGAAGTGTAATGATTTCTTATCTATCCCCAGTAGCCTGAAGTTACTGTGCTGTCATGCTTTCTTTTTTTTTTTTATAAATTAATTTCACCATGTTTCTGAAAGCATTATCCTGAAATTACAGTACACACTATTTAGTACAGTTACTGGCCATGCTGGTAGTAAAAATGTATGATCTGTTAATATGTTACTGCCAAAGGGCAGAAATGTTTGATAAATTGTTTGGTGGTTGTTGCTAGTGGAGATGACAGTATCATTATTTTATTGTCATCATCAAAATTTTAACATTCACTTCTGCCACTCAAAAATTTATTTAAGAGCAGTGAAACTTTGAGAAATTGTGGGGGAATATCAAAATGATCTACTGACCAGCAGAAGTGACATTAACTAATAACTGACTCTGTTTTTCCCCAAGAGTTCTGAGTTGTCAGATGTCAAAATTATTTATTTCAGAATAGTTGCTTACAAGTCCAGGCAATGAAAAATGTGGCTATCTCCACATTTTTCATGTCTATTCCATTAATAGTATCTGCCTGCCCACTATGCCCATTTGTAAGATTTTGTGCCGTGTCGCATTAATTGACAACATCAGATAAAGCAACAGCTGCGATGATATTGTGGATGACTAATGTTTTCAACTCATGCTGCTGGGAGGATTACCTGTTAAAGAAACCAGCTGCTTGGATATGTGAATGTTGATATGCAAAGATCACTTAGCAAAAAGAATGAAACAGTTCCCACAATGTTCTTGTTATCACCACTTAAACCATAGCCTTGTGAGGACATGAAACATTTAGAACAAGAATTAAGGTCCTAGCTGCACTGAAAATATCCTGGAGTAGACAAAAACTCACATATTCCCAGATGGGTGTGGGTTACATATGTATAGGGGCTGGTCTGCTAAGCAAACAAAAATGAGTTTTTGATTTAATGTGGATTGTTGTCATCAGTGTTACTTAGCAACATAGTTCTGAATCCTCTGTGGAGTATCTTATTTTTGTCATGGAACACTGAATATCTCTGTGATGAGGCTTCAGGGAAATTACCTTTGATTACATAAAGATTAACATATTATTGATGCTGTAACTAGATAACAGGACTGAGCGGAAGAATATTTTATAGCCTTGTATTTTTCTTACTCCATACTGTTCTTGTATAGTATGTTATGCACATGCATAATTTATTTACTATTTATTATTATTTATTTAAGAATTTTCATTCAGGCGCATGGCCTTGTATTAGTTATAAAACCCTTTTTAGCCATAGTCTGGGCCATAAACAAAAACAGATTAGTTACAATAGTTGCAGAATGAGAAACAAGTACTGTAATAGGGTAAATAACAATGCAATTTTTTACTCTGTGCAAAAATATACAAATCAAAAAGGCTGTCTTAGTTCCAAATTAATGAAACAATTAAGAGGAAAGTGTAAATTATTTATACTTTTATGAATAAAATAAAGTCAGACAGCCATTTTATTAGGAAATTCTATAGTACAGAAGATGAAGAGAGATGACAAAGAAACACCTATTGACAGATAAGATATGGAAATGGTAGAGCTGCTAATTCAAAATTAGTTGTTTATTATAGAGGGCACACAAACGATTTCTCACCTTCTGAAGCCCTGATCAAAAGGGGTAAATCAGAGTGTTTTTTTGGGAAGTAGAGTTGATGATCTAGAAGGTACCCCAGGACATTCCTAATATCAGCCAGCTGCAATGGGAGCCCAGAAAAAAAAAGCATCTGTACATGAAGTCAGCAGGTAACCATGCATGTATTTTAATATTCTAGTTTATTTTGAAAGCTGTCACTGCATAGTTACTTGTACCACTTTAATGAATTCATTGTGCCACCCCACACCAAATATTTTAGGTACCAGCTTAACAATCATGCTATGGATCAGCTGAAATATCATACAGTGCATTATATTTTAAAGCAATGAGGAAAACCACTCAAATATAATAGAAATTACTGGACCAAGCAAATTTAAGCCTTCCTTAACTGAAACAAGTTTGTCTTTTAAGAAAATCAAGTACAAAACTGTGTTCAAATGGCAAATGTAGAACAGAACAAAACAGCTAAGCTGTAAAACAGGAATGGCAGGAAAGTTTTTATTTTTTGTGTCACCAAATTATAGAAACTTCTTCAGACTAAAACCTGACCAGCCATTTTCTATTTAAAATAGATGCCAAAAGTCACTTAATTAAAACTACACTAATGACAATGCAGAACAGATTATAACAGAAAACATAAAAGTCAACTTAAAGGTATGGATTTCTAAATACTAACTTCTGATTTCAAATTAAAAATACTTTTAATACTGGCTGCTTCATTGAGACCTAGTCAAGAAGTGACATCCAGAAATAACTGCCATTTTAATCTTGTCTGTATAATTTAGTGAGATAAAAATACTTAAAAAGGCTACTACAGGTGTTTTCTTCTGACCCTTGAAGAATTAATTCACATAGTACTGAAATGAGAAGCCCGTGCAAAGTTTATATACAGAAACATGTTCGGCACTTCAAACATATCAAGTTTCTTTGTATACTGTTTCACTCAGCTGAGTAGTAAGTGACAAACATTATGTCCGATAACATCAGCATCATTTTATCCAAGTCTGACAAAGAGAACTCATACATGTAGTTGCTTCAAAAGTGAAAAAAGGGCCATAGTTAGAGTGAAAGATATATACAAATTATAATCAAGAATGAAAAGTATAATTTCATTGAGATCTTTGCGCCATTTGATTGGGACAATGAACACACGTCATATACAAAATAATGAACGTCTTTACTAACCCTAATAAACTGTATCTGTGAATAACAAAATCAAGATGAAATGGTTGCATGTCTATATTGTTAGGGCTATCTAAAACATTTAACACAGTTTCACACCTAAGAATGTTATTTGTACTCAAGGAACTTTGCTCCAGCCAAAAGGTTTTCAAGTTATCTCAGCCAGTGAACATAATGTGTATACTGGGCTGAAGTACAGTCATCTCCTCTCCAAATAATAGTAGCTGTGTCCCAAGGTTCACCAGCTGGACCATTGCACTTTTATATTTTCATAATCAAATTTATTCATGTTCTGTTGTGCAAATCTAATCCATTGTGGAGATAACACAACATTACTATGTACAGCCTCTTCAGTCAAGCAGCTTCAACAACCTATTGCTTTAGTTTGCAAGAGGAGAAAACTGGCTTGAGCAATCCAAACTGCTCCTAAGTCTCAAATAAAACTAAACTAATGGTATTTCTACGTGCAGCCCAACAAGAAAAATTAACAATTTTACAATGGTTTGTTTGTCTTTCGGCTTTTCCCAGTTAGGGGTTGCCACAGAGGAACTCCGGTCTGCTAATGACTGACAGTAGATTTTCATGAACGCTGAGGTGCCAGCTTGACGTCCAACCTTCAACGAAGGCACGCCCATTTAAGCATGTCTTTCGAATGCCAGTGAGGACATGCAGACTCCACACAGAAGGCACTCCCTGCACTCCAGCCGAGAATCGAACGGGAGAGCCTCTTGCTGTGAGGCAACAACACTACCGCTGCATAATACTAAAACCAAGCTGGTACAAAATACAAAACTGCCTGAACTAATAGCTGACTATAATTTACTATTCATTAAATACATCCAACAGATGACAAAAAGAATAAATAAATAAGACTGATTTATATTAAAGCATCTTCTGACAGCCCAAGCACATATGACCACAGCCCGTACTTTTCTACTCCCAAGTCTCCTGTATGTCTTATCAATTTTCGTTAACTTACAATTATGTCTACTCGCTAAATTAGAGCAAAGTCGTAATGAAATTACAAAATGTTCAACTAACTACATCAACAAAATGCATCACTGTCTAGCAATAAATTCACTTAACTAGTTAGAGATGTCTGGTCTTCTTGACTAATCTCAAATCAGATCTTACAAAAATTCCTCTACAGCCGCAAAGAAATGCCAACCACCATTCACTTATTAAACATCTGTGTCTAGCATTTTTTATTTACAGTGAGGAAAAGGGAACATTTCCCAATCTGCACTGTATCGTGATCTCAATTCACAATGTTGACTTCATATTAGTGAATATGTATTCACTTTCACATGTATGAAGTTGTATATTTTCAGTTCAACATTACGGGAGTTGGTCGAACACACATTCGACCAACTCATTTTCGTCAAACTGCATTTCCATGTTTTGATAATAAACCATTATAAATTTACCATACACCATCATATTGCAGATCTTTAACTCATGACGACTGTACAGATAGACCAGAATGTCAGGGTCCACAACAAAAAAACACATAAAAGATCAAAAGCTCCTACAGATGTAGACCTAGGAGCAAGGATACTATGGCTTTTGCAGCTAAAAAATTATAGGTCACCTGCAGGTGGGGACTCTTCTATGTCTAATCCAACTTGGCCTTAAACAGGGATTAGGCTTCAGGGCAAACCAAAATTCCAGCACAGAATTGTTGAGAGTCCAAGTATTTAGAGTAATACCTTCAACTAGATAATTTTATTTCTAAGAACAAGATAAATGCATTTCCAAATCCTTCTTCAAAAAAGAAATTAACCCAAGACCATTCATTTTATATGTTTTATTGGGATAAGCACTTTAATTCTTGTAAATGTTGATGTAAGAATTGAATCTGAGGAAGTCCAATGGATTTGATAGGACATGTATGCCCTTGGAGGGATAATCAGCCCATAAAGAACATTTGTGGTGATTTCTGGTACAACTACATTACTAAACAGGTGAAAAGAAGACAATATGCCACTGAAATATATAGTGTCAACATTTAAGAACATTTTTGATAAATATGATATCCAGAAAGAAAATCATAATAACGCTTTCTAGAATAGTGTTCTTTGGCATATGAATTAGGTTGTAGAATGAATTATTAGTCTTCTTACTAATTCTCATCTGTTCTAGCAATCACTGCGACGTTTCCAACACAAGTCCAGGTGTTACTTCTCAGTGTCTGTTGTGAATGGTATTAGCTAGATAAAAAACGAATCTTTCAAACAGACTAAGCAATACATGTAGCTATACAACTATTTCTTATGTAACCATTTTGTGAGTAATCAGTGTTCAGGTCCATAACTTTTACTATGACCTGGTCCTGTCATCCCCATACTCTTAGTGTATACTCTGGCTAAACCAAACTGTTGGTGTCCTGCGGAAGCCAAGAGCATTTGTTCATTGCTGCTTGCTTGATTCTGCTGTCTTACTTTCTTTTGCAGTAGTCTGCCATTAAATGGGTAATAGTCCTGTTGCTTGTTGATGTTATTATGTACATATTCTGAAAGAGTGATATTATTTCTCTGTATAACATGTTGTCTTCCTCAGTATTTTGTTAACTTAATTTATTCTGTGCATTTTGCTGTATGTACTATGTTTAGATGTACTAGATATTTTGCACCAATGCCCTAGGCCAAAGGTACAGAAGAGCCTAGACCGAACCTTTTGATCCATTGGACAAACAAGCAAACAAAGTTAAGACAAAGTCTAATTATTATAGTCCAGGTTCACTATAGATGACTGAAAGAAAAACAAGTGAATAGCAACTCATGAAATACTCTTCACTAAATACTTTAGTTACTGAAAGCAGACTGTGTGGGTATTAGGACACATGACTCTGCCATAAAAAGGAGTGATACTCCTAAATCCCTCCTACTAAATAAAGTCATCTTTGACATCTAGCATTATAAGGCTAGGGTACATCTTCCTGTAGAGGAACACACTAAAAGAAGGAATTAATTAATTATCCCACTGTCATTTTCTGTTCTGCCAAATTTTGTGCTTCAATTTCTGTCCATTTAAAAGTACACCAAAAGATGTATTTCTATGGTTCAATACAGTAAGGATATTTAAAAGATTTATGTGCTCTGGTTTGTGGTGACAATATTTATTGACTCTGAAAAATAGAAATCAAACTTACAAAGCATAGTAACCAGGTCATAAACTGTCATGAAACCAAATGCATTTTGTCATGAAATAGCCAGAGGTGTGGGTTTAGACTTAGTCAGTGCAGGTGTGAATGAGGTTCATGATAATGAAATAGCCAGCTGTGTGGGTTTAGACTTAGTCAGTGCAGGTGTAAATGGGGTACATGATAATGAAATAGCCAGATGTGTGGGTTAAGACTTAATCAGTGCAGGTGTGAATGAGGTTCATGATAATGAAATAGCCAGAGGTGTGGGTTTAGACTTAGTGCAGGTGTGAATGGGGTACATGATAATGAAATAGCCAGAGGTGTGGGTTTAGACTTAGCCAGTGCAGGTGTGAATGGGGTACATGATAATGAAATATCCAAAGGTGTGGTTTAGACTTCGTCAGTGCAGGTTTGAATGGGGTACATGATAATGAAATAGCCAGAGGTGTGGGTTTAGACTTAGTCAGTGCAGGTATGAATGGGGTACATGATATGATATATGAAGAAGGCATGAATGGAAGTACAAGAATAATTATGTAGACAGGTATATACCACGAACATTACGCCACACACTTTTTAAGTTATTGCATTTATTTTGTACAATATGATATCCTAGAATGTCTATAAATGTTCTTTTTCCAGTGTGGGAAAAGTACACTCTACAAAAAATGAGCTACCTATCATTTTATCAAAGCTCCAATTCTCCGAATGTCTATTAGTTGAACTTAAAGCATCAAATGCCATTTCAGAAAAGGATTACATTATTGAAATTTTTTTTCCTTGGAAAGGGAGTTGGTTGGCCGTTGTAACAGATTTGCCCTTTTCCCTAGTCTAGTGCAACCTTGGAGTTGGAATATATAATTGGGGTGTGTGTGTGTGTGGGGGGGGGTCGAAGCTCCCACCTTGTAAGTTTAAAGTAATGTAATATGTGTCACAATCACTCTGATGGCCAAGTAGTTGTTTTTTCCCTTGAGAAATCTTTTCAGTGATGTAATTCTTCACTGAAATGGTATTCGATGCTTTAAGTTTGACAAATAGACATTTGGCAAATCGGGGCTTTGATGAAATGATACAGACATAAAAATTGCACTGTCAGAGGCTATCACATTTGATAAATGTGATATCCAGGAAGGAAATCAAAATAACTCATTCTAGAATAGTGTTCTTTGGGATATGAAGGGGCAGGAGGGCTACATTCTGGACTTTAGTGTATAATTCCAAATATCCTAGCTACACCCCTGCATGAGACACTATTGGGTGTAAGATGTCAAACAAGAGAGTGTACACAAATACACATTTTAGAGGATGTGACACAAATGGTTTGGCTGGACTATGGAAAGGTAACACACAGACATAGGGGAGATGTTTGGACATGGAGTGACTTAGACCAAAAAAGTAGAAAATGTATGGACCAACTGGATGGAGATAAGTTAAGGGGGCAGCAAGCAGACTATTAAGCCCATGAGCAAACAGCAAAGGGTAGACACCTCAACGGTTGGTACCATCCTCTAAGACCATTATGCACCACATTGCTGTGTTGATCAGTACATACAATCCATTACAGCACTGACATTCTGTCATCTGAAACAATTCACATACCATCTGTGGGCCATATCCAGACATGGACAAAGTTGCTACACTAAATCACATGACAGAGCACCAGACTCTAGTAGCTGCCCTACCAATCTTCACCTTCTGTCATCCTCTTTTTGCCTGAGAACCCAAAGAACAGAGTATTACAGACTTAACCATTCCAGCCTCAAGAGAAGCACTTACATCTGCTCTGAGACATAAAACAGAAGGAAAAGAAATAACAAAACAGGTGCAGTATTTCATAGCATATTAATGGCTAGCAGATCTTTGCTAGCACTAATGTATTTATTTGTTTGCATACTTGCTTGCTTGTCTGTCTGTCTGTCTATCTATCTGTCTGTTTCATTGGTTGATTATTTAATATTTTTAACTAGGGTAGTGCACTGATCTCTGAGGACTGTTTTAGACCCTGGAAAGGAGTACATACCCAAGAAACAGACATGAACATTTTCCTAGATTCAGAAGAATTATCTTGATAACTCACAATACCCTTATGTGTCCCCTTTACAAATGTATAAAAAATGTTGCAATAGCAATTTGATTTGAAATTATATATTGCAGTCCCTTATGACAGAAGAAGACATATGGAATATATTAGTTTGTCTTGGGAAATAATGGAAGATACAGGCTGGGATTCATAGATGATAGCACATTGCTTAGTGCACATTAGCTCAAACAGCAGCAGCACACAGACTGTCAGTGATTCTAAGAGTCTGAGAGCACAGTCATACAATAGTCAGTGCTGGGTGGCATTCAGCATATGTTAATGAGTGGTCAATGACATGGAAATAAGGAGGTCCATGCAGATGAGCCACATGGGTTATGCAAACAACAGCATCCAAAAGGGCAAACCAGTTCAGAAACATGTCAAACAGCCATGTTGAGTTATAGCACATATGGATTTTGGGCACCAAGATTCTTGCTGTACATGACAGAAGCTATGCTAGGTGTAGCAGCAACAGTAACATAGCATCATATGTTAGTAGTCATCATGCGGATTGGAACTAAAAGTATTGTACACTACAGCCATCCACATTATTGAAGGAGACACAAATATCTTGCATTAGGATGCAGACTGGCCAGACCCT
>NC_056740.1:240004507-240042007 GCF_019279795.1 Protopterus annectens | reverse complement strand
AAAATGATGAAATAGTTAAAAGGAGACTTTTATATAAGGAGACAGTTTTTATATTGAAATTTGACACTATGACACCCAGAGGAATTAATGTAGAATGCAACTGGAGAGTTTTTTTGTAATTAATTGATAAATTGTTTAATTAAGATTTTATGGTATGAATATGTGTTGTAATGAATTTGATAGTATTCTCCTTGAAGGCGAAAGCCGAGGTGCTAGAGAGGGACTATCCAATAAATAAGTGTTGGATCCTGTTTTTTGTCATTACATTCTAAGTATTTTTATTTTTTATTTTGGTTGTTATACTACATTCTATGTCGAGTGATCCTTCACTAAATGTGCCTAGAATATTTAGGCAAGACTCAATAGATAGGAGTCAGACAACTATGGAGCAATTTACTACATCAGTGGGAGATCAAACGAATGTCCGAATCACCCAAGAAGAACAGGTTGTTTTTTGGCAGAAATTTCTACAAAAGGAAGAAATGAGAAGAGCAGATAATCCATTTTCCAATGTTGGCCAATGAATAGGCAATTCTTTACCTGAAGAAATGAAGGAAATGTTTGATAAATTAGATAAATTTTATGGCTAAAGAACTGGTGGTGCATTTAAATTTCCTAAGTTTACAAAGGTATGTAGAACTTGACATTACACCGAGAGGGTTGAGAGCCTTTAAAAATCCTACCACCCCATTTGATCTACAGGATGAGATTGATAAAGCATTTCATAAGAGATGGGTAACAGCTGCCCATCGTTGCTCTATTGAATGGGTTAGTATATTAGTTGAACGGGACAGGGTGAAACAAGCAAAATTGAAAACTGAAATTTCTAGTGCTTGCGAAACTTTGTCAAATACAGTTGGTTCGGCTCGAATGGAGCAGTGTTTGAAAGACATTCAGAGTAAACTAATAGATATGGAGAAAGAACTGTTAAATGTCAAGAAATACAAATTAAATCGTGACATTAAAGATTATGTTGGAGATTCAGCTTTCTTTCGCCCAATCAACAGCAAGAGACGACATTGAGGCGTCAGGTTTGCGGATGAAGAGAGTCATAGGCGTAATGGCGGAGCTAGTGCATACTCAGATGCATCTACTGAGTGGGAAAGTGAGTCAGGAGAAGTAGGGGATTATCCGGAGCTTCCTGCAGCGCAAAACCCTCAATTTTTCCAGCAGCCTTTTCGTAGAGGTAAGCGATTGGAATACGGAGACAGAGACAGATATAGAGGAGGCGATTCCACAACTGAAAATGGATAGAGACAATATTTGGAAGCTCAGTCAGCTTCCCAAAGGTACAAACGAGTTAGAAAGAACTGACTCTTTAATTTTTTTTAACCAAGAGGTTAATGGACATGTTATAGATAAAGCATATATAATTAATCTATGTAACTTGAGTTTGGACGATGCCACAATTTCTATGCTTAACCGTGGTTTAAAATTCATACCGACGGTATTGCCTAGACTACATTTTTTAAAGAGTGATATATATCGTTTTATACGTAAATTACATCTAACTTGTTTTTTTCAAAGCAAGGATAAAAATGTGGTTTTAGATAATGTATATAATGATATATCATCTATTTCGGATGACTCAGAGGACAGTTTTCATTCTTGTATGTCAGAAAATGAAGTTTTTGTGAATAATAATGCATATTGTCAGTTGGACACATCTAAAATTATAGTTAAAAGTCATTTTGTTCCACCTTTTTTTCATGAAGGTATTAAGAATTTTTCAGCAATGATAGATTTTGCAATTGAGTCTATTTATAGTAAATTTGATGCTAATAGACAAGGTATTGATTTTAACTTGACTAGATTAGAATGGCAAGCCCTACAAAAATTAATTAAAAATAAAGAATTAGTAATAAAACCAGCAGATAAGGGCAATAAAGTAGTATTAATGCATTATACTCAGTATGCTGAAATGTGTTGGGAGCATTTAAATGACAAAGAGACATATAGTAGATGTGATATTAAAGAATATGAAGAGGCTGTAAAACAATTTAATGCTTTACTTCAGAAGGGGCACCAATTAGGTTACTTTTCAAAGGATGATATAACTTATAAATTCAAGACAGATAATTGTGAAATAGTTAAATTTTATTGTTTACCAAAAATACATAAGAATATTGACCATCCTCCAGGTCGTCCTATTGTGTCAGCATGTAATTATTTTCTGCATAACATGGGTATATTTTTGCATAGTTTTTTATATCCATATGTTATTAAGCAGGCATCTTTTATTAAAGACAGCTTTGATTTTTTTGGAAAAAATACTACCAATTATATGGACTAAGGATATGTACTGGTTATCGGCAGATGTAAAAAGTTTGTATACAAGTATCAAACATAGACATGGATTGAAAGCATTAGAAAAATCTTTAGGAGATAGTCCATTATCATTTTATATTGTGGAATTGGTAGAATTCTGCCTTAAGAACAACTATTTTTATTTTGATGGACAATTGTTCCATCAGTTGAGAGGCACAGCTATGGGGGCAGCTTTTGCCCCCATGTATGCAAATATTATGATGCACTTTTTTGAGATAGAATTTTTATATCAGATGGAATTTTTTAAAAAGAATGTAGTAAAATATTATCATTACATTGACAATTTAATTTTTATTTGTAAAGGGGGGAAACAGGAAGTACATAATTTTATGATAGGCCTACAAGAGAATGAGTTTGATTTAAAGTTTGATGGTTTTCAGTTTGGAATTAAGGTGAATTTTTTAGATATTACTTTAGAGGGAGGTGAGAATGGAAAGATAGTCCTGAAAGTGTTTTGGAAATTTGAAGAAAATTTACATTTTTTGGATAGATATTGTTACCACCCACCGCATCTAATGAACTCTTTACCATATGGTGAATTTATAAGAGTGAAGAGATTGTGCAATAATACAGATGAAGTGGCTATAGAATTAGAGAAAACTTCATAGTTATTTGTTAGAAGGAGTTATGATGCAAAGGAAGTAACATTGTCTTTAAATAAGGTTAAAAAAGTAATGTATGGAAGGTAAATAAGAAATGTAATAATTTTTATAGGAATCAAAAATCTAAAGGTTTAGAAAAAATTTACATGGTAATAACTTATGATTTGTTATCAGAAGAAGTTAGTCAGGTAATTAAATTTTACTGGAATTCACTATTCAAATATAAGGATTTGATAGAAATCTTTCCAAAAAATATTATTTTTTCTTACAAGAGAGGTAGGAACCTTAAGGACATGTTGGTCCATGCTGGATTTTCTACCCCCAAAATTAATTTAAATATGGATGTGAAGTTAATGGGAACTTATCCATGTGGGAAATGTATTTCTTGTCAGTATGTATGTAAAACATTTGATTGTATAAATGGAAGGCATTTTCAGCCCTCTGGTAAATTCTCATGTAATACGGAAGTAGTTATATATGCATTGAGATGTCCATGTGGATTATTTTATATAGGGGAGAGTAAACGTGCTTTCAAAGTAAGGTTGCAAGAACACGTTAGAGATATTTGAAATAAAAAAATAGAAAGCCCCCTTGCAATGCATTTTAAAGATTATCATAGTATTGATCCAAAGGGTATGTTTGCTACTATCTTAGAACACATTGTTTTAGATAAAAATGATGAAATAGTTAAAAGGAGACTTTTACATAAGGAGACAGTTTTTATATTGAAATTTGACACTATGACACCCTGATGCATTAATGTAGAATGCAACTGGAGAGTTTTTTTGTAATTAATTGATAAATTGTTTAATTAAGATTTTATGGTATAAATATGTGTTGTAATGAATTTGATAGTATTCTCCTTGAAGGCGAAAGCCGAGGCGCTAGAGAGAGACTATCCAATAAATAAGTGTTGGATCCTGTTTTTTGTCGTTACATTCTAAGTATTTTTATTTTTTATTTTGGTTGTTATACTACATCCTTCTTTTGTATACCTCACAAAAGGGGATCTTTCCCTCCAAAAATCCCCTTTCTTCCCTGCCAACTTTCATACCTTCTGCTTACTGTTATTTATTTTCCCCTGCTTCTTGTTCCTTCATTTTCTACTTTCATCTCTCCAATTTACTCCACGTTTATATGATGAATTGGGTTGACACTTTGCTGTGCACAGTAAGGCACAGCTCCATGATACTATATTGCATGCATGATTACACATTGATCTGGCTGTGCTCTTCTGCCATAGATATGATGTCTGTCACATTGGTCAAACTCCCCATTGTAGCACTGCTCCAGCCACAGGGTAGCCTAGCATTGTTTATCCCATTATTGCTAAGCCCTAATTTAATTATTTCATTTTTTGCTCGCACTGTCAGTACTGTTCAATGCCTAATATGTGTTGGATTAGCTCTGCACTGTTTTCTGCAACAACCTGCTTGAAAATCAGCAGTCAATGAATTCCAGCCACAGTGAAAGTTATTATGCAATGCTATTTTCTTAGAAGCACTTGCATTTTTGGGATCTTTGTAGAAAAAGATATGAGATATATATTGCCTTTTATGTTTAGTGGGAGAACTTCCCAAAGTTTAGCACCTAAACTAGAGAAGCCATGGTCATTGAATACTAGCTTGTTATGGGCATGGGAGGAGAAGAAATACTACAGTGAATAGATCTATTTAACTATAGCCTCCAGATAGGCTTTGCACCAAGCAAATGGAGGACTTGCTGTCATCCCTCTGCACAAGGGTGGGTCATCTACTGACTGGCGAACTACAGGTCTGTATTCCAGTTGGGCTAGTACTATTACATTACTAATTGCTGGTCTGTTTTCAGGAAACAGAAAAATATCTTAAGATAGTGACAGCCGCAGACCATAGTTTGGTATAAAGAAAAGGCATATCCAAGATTAATTTCTAAGAAATGAGGGCCAAGTACTGACTCCTGGAGTATCACCATTTAAGAGTCTTATGAAGAAGATTGAAAGGTGTTTACTTTTACCTTAAAATATCTATTATCAAGACTCCTCTGTAACCCATAACAAACATTATTATGTATGAAAAAGTAAAAACAAACCTCCAATGAGCTTAACTGGGAAACCTTCACAGAAAAAGGAACAAAGTAGCAAAAAATGAACAAAATCCCAGTGGTAGGGCTGAAGTAAAGTCCTTTAATAAAACCACACAGTAACAAGTATAAAACAGGTGAGCGCTTTAGCCCAAAGTCCTTCGTCAGACAAACATTTCAGATAACACAACCACGTTATATACAATTTAAAGCTGACAATTAGCCTATCAAATAAAACCAGTAATTATGTAGGCAAATCCTAGGACTTCAGCACAGGTTTTAAAGAAATCTTACCATTTAGTCCAGGTTTCTTGTCAGCCAAAAGTTTTAAAATCCAATGTAACTCTCTCTCCTCGGTAAAATTCCTGAGCCCCCCACCCCTCCCCCCCCCATGAGTCCTCTGATATAACTGCTACTGCTTTAAAACCAAAACTATGTGTAAAGCCAGACTCTAATAGGCTTATAGGTAGGTACTAGCTATCTACCCGAAGGCATTTATAAGCCTAGCCAGAATGTGTTGGCTTTCTCCACCAGATTAGTTCCCTGTGCCTCTGTCCAGCAGAGCCATTGAAGTGATCCCTGGTGTAAACTTTCTGTTTCCCATCCACTCGTCAAGGTTAGAGGGTTAGCGAGGAGATCTGCCTAATGTAGATTGGAATCTTGTTCCAGAGCATGGGAAGTCTCTGGGACAAGAATCTATCCCTCCAGCAAGTCCTATTTATTGTTGTGGTGAAGTTTAGATCCCTGAAGCGTGTGGCTCGAGGGGATATGGTTTCTTTAGGTGGAGCATGTCCTTCAATTCTGGGTTGGACATGGCTTTGTATGTCAGGCAGAGATCACCTCTGAGTAGGCGGTATGCAACCGAGTACAGCTGGAGTTTCTTCATTCAAGCTGCATAGGGCATCTGCTTGAGGCCAGTGATCCTCTTCGTGAGGTACTTCTGTGGTCTTTCCAGTTATTGCAGGTGTCTTGTAAGGTACAACCCAAATGGGGCATTGTACTCTATGATGGGTCTGATGAGTGATGCATAGAGTGGCCCAATGACCTCTTTCGATCTGGATGCAAACCCTTTTGTGATTAGGTGGGCCACATAGAAGGATTTTCTAACCATTTTGGCAATGTGATTGTCAAAGGAGAGGTTACTATCTACTTGGGTCCCCAGAGCCCTTATTACATCTTCCGTATTTAGGGGGCTACCATCTATGTGGTAGTTTGTGGTACTTTGTTTTTTCCAAAGGGGATGACTCTGCACTTTTTGGCATTTAGCTTGAGGCCATGGTTTTGACACCAGGTATCTTTCTCAGTGAGACCCATTTGGAGGATGTCTGTGTCAGTCAGAGAGTCAATTATAGCTCCTAGTTTGCAGTCGTCCTCCTGTGCTTGCCTGTACCTCTGAGAAGTATATGATGAACAGGAGGGGTCTTAGGTCTGAGCTCTGGGGAATGCCACTTGTAACCAGTTTAGAGTCCGACCTAGCTCCCACAACTCTTACCATGTGCATTCTGTCCATGATCCAGTTGGCAATTCATCTCATGATGTAGGGGTTTATGTTCAGGCTGGTGAGCTTGCCTATAATACCTGAGTGAGGAATAGTGTCGAAGGCATTTGCAAGGTCTAGGTAGGCTGTGTGGACCACCTTTCCCTTGTCTATAGCCTTGGTAACTGTCTCAAAGAAGTCTACGAGGTTTTGGAGGCATGATCTGCCCTTAAAAAAGCCAAACTGGGTAGGGTCCAGTGTTTGGAGTTTCCCAATGTCTCTGTTAATGGGATCCATGATGATGCGCTCCATAGCTTTGGAGACCAAGCTAGTCAGGCTTATAGGGTGATAGTTCCCTGAATCCGTTGTGGCTCCACCTTTGTGGAGCGGAATAACCATTGCTGTGTGCCACTCTATGGGCACGTAGCCTGTGGAGAGGTTAAGTTTAAACAGTGTGTTTAGGTGAGGGGTTAGTTCTTTTTTGAGCTCGTGTAGGACGCAGCCTGGGACACTGTCCAGTCCCATTGATGCTGTGTTTTTGGCTTTGGAGACGGCTGTTTTAACCAGAATGTCGATGATTTCAGGAGCACTACATTCTTCTGGTATAGTTATGGGCCCTTTTGGGGGTGAGAGGGGGATGAAGTTTGCACTGAACCAGTCTGCCAGGATGTTGGCTATATCGGTCAGTTTAGTGTATTTTGTGCCATTCTGCACTAACTCCGAGCAGATCGGAGAATTGTCACTTAGATTCTTGACATAGCTAAAGAATTTCTTGTGGATGCTCTTCGTGTTTCACTGTTGCAGTCATCACATTTGGGTTATCTGCTTGCAGTAGCCCTCAGTCGGCCTGATTATCAAAGTATTGGGTCCTGAGTTGGTTGCTGTCTCATCTTCCATGACGTCAGGTAGTCAGGGGTATAAAACATGCAGCTGATGCCATTACATCAGTCTTTCTTGCTGTGCGGTGCCCGAAGCAGAAGCAGTTTGCAAGTGCCGGTCGGCCAACTCCTGAAATTTTCATTTTCGAGTTTCAGAACCGAAGTCTTCAACTAAAACTAAGTACCCCTTTGGGGAAACTTTTTATTGCTCTAAACCGATGTCAGTAAAAGTCAATAATTGTATTTCTTGTGGAAAGCAAATACTTCATAAAGATTTAATTCATACTGTATTCCTTGCCTAGGCCCTGACCACGACGTACCTCACTCTCGGTTTTGTGCCTTATTTAAACAACAAACTATTCATTGTCAGTATATTTACGCTTCTAAATATTTTGGTACTCAGTTCAATTATCCAGATATGTCTTCGATAAGTCACCCAACTATCGACATTCTGAAAAAAATGCAAAGATAAAGACAGAGACAGACCACGTAGGTCCAAAGCTGCCGACGCCACTTCTACTAAGCTAGTCGCCAGTTCCCTGGTACTCAGGGAGGCACTTTCGCAGCCCCTGATACCTGCTACTTCAGATTCACAGGCCTCTACTGAGACCCATTTGGAGTCCAGTATGCCGCAAGATGCTTCAACTGTGGAACCTGTGGATGTCTCTACCTTGGATGGATCCGAAGCCGCTGTGCAGGCACTGGCTTCTGAAGGTGTGTTCAGGCCTACTGACTTGCATATTAAACCGATGCCATCTTCTTCTTCAAGGCCTAAAACTCAAACCATTCCTAGAACACTGATGCTCAGACCGCATTGTCAGGCCTCTATGCCTAAAAAATAAATGATAAGAATGGTTGAAGACCTTATTACTTTAATCAGGGGAAGCCAACCTTCCCCCTCTAAGAGACCTAGGACTGAATTTGCTTATGATACTTCTGATCAGGATTCTAAAATGTCTGTTTCCTCTGATGGCCAAGATTTACACTTATCTACCTATGAGGATTCTGATGCAGAGGACTCAATTACCTCTGCTCCCCCCCCCCCCCACCCCCCAGAGGATTTCTCTTTTGGTGAAACCTTGCATGCTCTTAAGAAGCATTTTCACTGGCAAAGCCAGGATTACTCAGATTCTAAAAAGAGGCTTAGGGATTTATTACTCCTGCCCAAACACAGGCCTTTAGATATCCCCCTGTACTAGACCTTGATGATGATGCCTTTTCGGAATCTAGCTTGGCCCCTGACTCTTTACCTCCTGCTCCCAGAAAACCTGCTAGATATTACAGGGTTCCTGACTCTCACAAGTTCCTTTTTAAAAATCCTACTGCGGATCCTGAGACCATTTCACAGGGACCCAAGGGCATTAAGGCTACTACTGCCAAAAATCCTACCCCCTCTGATAAGAGATTCCAGGGTGCTGGAGAGATGGGGTAAGAAGGTATACACTTCTGCAACCTTGGCCATTAGGGCCTTAAACTGCCAGTTTCATATGTTAAAGTATCAGCAGCATATTTTTGGATTGTTTAAACAGAAAATGATGTTGATTCCTGACTGTGCTGAAAATAAGGATTTACAGGATTTAATGCATTCTGCTGAACAAGTTGGAAAACATACATTGCAATGTGGTTTTGATTTAATAGAGGCATCTTGCAGGGCTGCTGTCACTAGGTCTGTACTTAAAAGGCATGCTTGGTTTAAGGAGCAATCTTTGCCAGATCATGTTAAAGCTAAATTGCTGAATGCTCCCTTAAATCAGGACCGCCTGTTTGGCAACAGAGCAGAATAAGTACTTAAAAAGATGGAGGAAAAAGCTAAATCTATGCAAACTGTTAAAGATTTCCTGCAAGTACAGCCTCCAAGATTTAGTAGGCATTGACCCTCTAAGAATTGGTCCTTTCCTGCCTCTTCCAGGCTTTCTCAGTCCAAACCCAGAACCAGTAGAACACCCAGGCTTCAGTCCCAGGGTACCCACAGGACTAAGCAGTGGGGGGCTCCCACTTTCAAATCAGGGAGTAGTAAGACTCCCCCCCTAAGGTAAACTGTCTCAATGACTTAGCTTAAAAACTTCCAAGCCCTTCTCAACTGACTGCTCCTTTAGGGGGAAAGATTGCTCTGCAGGCAAAATACTGGGAGCTCATTACCCAGGACAAATGGGTTTTAAATATAGTTTCCCAAGGATACAGATTTCACTTCCACACATTACCAACTTCAAACAGTTGGCCAGATCTACCCCCAAATCAGTGGGCAGAGGCTCAAAAGCAAGTACTTTCTCTTAAGCATAAGGGCTATTCAAACTGTACCAGAAGAGGAAAAGGGACAATGTTTCTACTTAAGACTTTTCCTGGTACCCAGAAAAGACAACTCATGGTGTCCTATCCTGGACCTTTCTATCCTAAACACCTTTTTGGTGATTCCCAAAATTCAAAATGCTAACTCTTCACCAGTTGCTTCCTATGCTAGGCAAGGATGCCTGGTTGGCAACACTGGATTTAAAGGAAGCCTACCTGCACATCCCAATCAGAGAATCTTGCAGAAGATACCTGCACTTCAAAGCAGGCTACATGCACTATCAGTTCTCTGCACTGCCCTTTGGCTTATATACTGCACCCAGGGTATTCACAAAGTGCCTAGCTCCAGTTATTGCAATTGCCGACAAAGAAATATTCGAATATACTCATACCTGGACAATTGTCTAATTCAGGCAGAAAGCCAGGACATACTTTTGAATCATCTAGCATTTGTACAAAAGGTGATAACTTGTCTGGGGTGCACCATAAATGAAAAGAAATCACATCTTGTACCCTGTCAACAAATTATATTCCTGGGAGCAAGCTTGAACACAATTTCCCAGATAGCTTTCCTCACGCCAGAGAAACAAATTCATTTGACAACTTACTTCATATTAATGGCCACAAAAACCCTGCTATCTGCAAGACAAATAGTGCAAGCCTTGGGGTTCATGGCCTCCTGCATCCTCCTAATTCCATATGCAAGACTGCATATGAGGAAACTACAATGGTATCTATAAAGCCTATGGTATCAACATTCTCAGGATCTAGATGCAATGATTCCTATCATACCTTGCCTACATTTGGAGTTCCTTGGGTGGGCAGATGCCTGCCACCAAAACAAGGGACTACCATTCACTCTGCCCCCTGCCACCCAAACCCCAACAACAGATGCATCAGACTATGCATGGGGGGCTCACCTGGCAGAGAAGTGCATTCAGGGTAAATGGAACCCAAGTCAAATGCACCTACATGTCAATCAAAAAGAAATGTTAGCTGTACAGAATGCTGTGACAGCCTTCAAGGATCACATTCTTCCAGGACAATTAATGGGTAAGATGAACAAAACCACTGTTATGTGGTACATAAGTAAGCAGGGTGTACCCATTCATACCCCTTCTGCAGACTAGCCATGGCTCTGTGGAACACAGCCTTGAGCTACCAAGTGCATCTACAAGCTCAATTCCTGCCAGGAAAACTAAATACACTGGCAGATGGACTAAGCAGAAATCTCCTGGACCCACACGAGTGGAAACTGGAACCAAAGACTTTCAACATGTTGATAAACAAATGGGGGAGCCCAGATATAGACCTGTTTGCCTCCTCCCAGAACTACCAATTGGATAAATTCTGTACAAGGACTCCCCACAAACAAGCTTGGAAATTGGATGCTCTGTCCTTCAGCTGGAAAAATCTCTCCATTTATGCCTTTCCTCCTCTGCGTCTCCTCTCCAAAGTACTACTAAAGATCAAACAGGACAAACCAAGGATGATACTGATTGCACCAGACTGGCCACGCCAACACTGGTACCTCCTCTTGTGCAGTGTGTCACTGCTGGCTCCATGGCACCTGCCTCAGACCCCTACCCTGCTGTCCCAGCAGGAGGGCCAGATTCTGCATCTTCAGCTTCAAACCCTGAACCTGGCAGCCTGACTAATTACCTAATCTCTCTGTTGCCATCCCTCAGTAAACAAATGTTGGATGTCATTTTGGAGGCAAGGAGGCCTTGTACTAGAAAATCTTATGCTGAAAAATGGAAAAGATTCTGTTCCTGGAACCAAACTCAGGGGATGGGCACAGCAGCACCCAATTTACCTCAGATTCTTCAATACTTAACTGAGATGCGTCACAACGGCCTTTCTTTTTCCTCCATCAAAATTCATGCCTCAGCTATTTCAGCTCATTGCAACACAGAACCACCCCTCTTCTCTAATCCACTGCTCAAGCAGTTCCTCAGAGGGGCCAAAAACTTAAGACCACCCAGGAGAGCCCCAACTCCAGCCTGGGACCTTAACTTTGTATTGGAAAAAACTCACTCTACCTCCTTTTGAGCCACCTGCAAGTGCAGAGTTAAAACTCATTTCTTGGAAAACAACCTTCCTTTTAGCAATCACTTCAGCAAGAAGGGTATCTGAATTACAGGCCCTTATGGCAGTGGAGCCTTTCATCATCTTTCATGCGGACAGGGTGTCCCTCAGGACCAATCCCTCCTTCATGCCCAAGGTAGAATCCAGTGTGGCTCTTAATCAGTCCATTCATTTGCCAACCTTCTTTTCTAATCCACAGAACAAAAGGAAATGGATACTGCACTCCTTAGATGTGCACAGACAACTTAGATTTTTCTTGAACAGGACTAGACCTCAAAGAAAATTTGAACAACTGCTGGTGACATTTGCTGCAGGAGCAGAGGGGAAGGCCATTTCAAAGCAAACCATTTCTAAATGGATAGGTCATTGCATTCATTTCTGCTATAAGCACCATGGAAAACCTATCCCACAGGGGATAAGACCACATTCAACCAGGGCTGCATCTACCTCTACAGCCTTTCTCAGAGGTGTCCCTACCAGGGACATCCTAGAAGCTGCTACCTGGAGTACTGTACATACTTTCACCAAGCATTACCATTTGCTAATTTTCTGTAAATCCAGAGCTGGCTTTGCCACTGCAGTCTTGCAGGGCCTTATAACTGGCCCTAATGCTATCTAAATTCCTCCTCCTATCCTTAGATTTGGGAATTTACCCAAATGTGATGACTGTAACAGTGAAACACGAAGAACATAGTACAGTTGTATACACTTGCCATAAATGTAGATGTTCAAGTGTATTCACTGTTGCAGTCTTGGTTACCCTCCCTCCAGCCTCCTGACATCTTTTGGTTATACCTCTATTCTCCTTTACTATACTTAAAAGCTTTTTGGTGTATTTGCTTTTTTGTTGGAGGTATAACCTTGTATATATATATATATATATATATATATATATATATATATATATATATATATATATATATATATATATATATATATTTAATTGCTTCTCATTAGGGGGGGCACCTGACATCTGGGGCAAGAAAAACTGATGTAATGGCATCGGCTGCATGCTTCATACCCCTGACTACCTGACATCATGGAAGATGAGACAACAACTGGCATAGGACCCAAGACTTTGATAATCAGGCCGACTGAGGGCTACCGCAAGCAGATAACCAAATGTGATAACTGCAACAGTGAATACACTCAAACATCTACATTTATGGTAAGTGTACATAACTATACTTTATCTTTGGAGTCCATGGCAATTTTTCTTTCGATGCTAGCCTTGGATGATTTTTTGAGGGAATGTAGTTTCTTACTGATACTGATCGGGGATGTCTTCTCTTCTTGGGATTTTACTCTTTTCTGTACTACTTTCCTCCTTTTATTGTATAGCTTGTTTATGGCAGGGGTCCACCAGACTGGTTTCCTTTTCTTGGAGGAGTGAGTCTTAGTTTTGTTTGGGATAGCATGATCCATGCATTGTTGTAGGTGCCCATAGAGTGCATTAGTAAAGGATTTTGCAGCTTGGACAGCATTATCCTTTAGCATGGGGGCTTTGAAACTTCCCACCTTGGTCTTAAGTAATGTGAAGTTTGCTTTTGAAAAGTTTTTCACAGTGGTTTCTTTGACCAGGGTTGGTGGCGGAATGTGGATATCCAGAGTGATTAGTTTATGGTCAGATCTAAGCAGCGAGGGGTTGACCTCCGGTGTGGAACACCAGTCACACAGATTGGTGATGATCGGGCCTAATATGTTCTCACCTCTGGCGGGGGTGTTGACCAGTTGATCCAGGGCGTTTGAGCATATAAAGTCTAGGAAATGTTGGGCAAGAGAGTTTTTACTTGAGTAGTTCTCACAGTTAATGTTTGGGTAATTTAAATCACCCAATATCAGGGTGTTTGGTAGGACCTTTATGGTTCCCAGTGTTTCCAGGAATGTGGAGTGGGGGTCCTGGGACATGGTGGGTGATCTGTAGCAAGCTATAATTTGAATAGCAGTTTTACCCATTGTTAGTTGCACAGGGATGATCTCTGAAGCATCGTGCTGTGCCATTAACCTGGAGGTGTGGGTATCCTTGATGAATATGGATACTCTCCCACCTTGTTTTGCCATGTTTTGCCAAGGCATTGGTGGAATCACCTTTCCTAATTGCATAAATGTGTTCCCTAATCGTTTCATAGAACATCCTATTGGTCTTATCCAGATAAAATCTAGTACATTCTTTACAAGTAGCAAGGTAAACCAAGTTCTTAGTTCTACAATCCACAGTAACTCTAAAAGAAAAAAATCTGTTTAGAGGCTGGATGTTTAAATTCATGTGATGTATCTATGTGACTGCAAAACTTACAACGCTCACAGGGATGAGTCCCCATGGGGGCCTGTCTGGTAACTATGGCTTTACTGTGATCCTTGTAACACAGATGTCGCTTTAAAGACTTTTTATTTTTGTAACTAAATGTGGGTCTCTTGCCCACTATATCTTTTATACGATCATGTGAGGTCAGGATGCCCCAATTAGAAAAAAATGTCTAAAACTAGGTTAAACAATACAGATGAAGGATTCTTGGGTGACCTTGAGACACTCTCCAATGATTTTTTTGAGAGGGCGTTACAGCCATAAAGAAGTAGAGGGGATAACTAGCGATGTTAAGGTACTTAGGAGCGATAGAGCTGCACCATACTTCTCAGAAGATAGACATGTTGCAAGACCCCCTGCGTCTAGCAGGAGGCAGACTCTTCTGACTCTTTCTTATGCTAGTGACATTAGACATATTAAAGATGTCATTTTTTCTAACTGGGGCATCCTGACCTCAGATGATCTTATAAAAGATCTAGTGGGTGAGAGACCCACATTTAGAGTCTGGCTTTACACATAGTTTTGGTTTCAAAGCACTAGAAGTTATATCAGAGGACTCATGGGGGGGGGGGGGTATCTCAGGAATTTTACAGAGGAGAGAGAGTTACATTGGATTTTAAAACTTTTGTCTGACAAGAAACCTGGACTAAATAGTAAGGTTTCTTTAAAACCTGTGCTGAAGTCCAAGGATTTTCCTAGATAATTATTGCTTTTATTTGATAGGCTAATTGTCAGTTTTAAATTGTATGTAATGTGGTTGAGTTATCTGAAATGTTTGTTTGAAGAAGCATTTTGTGCGAAAGCGCTCACCTGTTTTATACTTGTTACTGTGTGGTTTTATTAAAGGACTTTACTTCAGCCTTGCCACTGGGATTTCGAACATTATTATATATAACAAAGGTTGGAAGTTGCTGAATTTGTAGAAACAGGGGAAAATAGAGTCAAAGGACTATGTTAGTTCCAAGAACAGAATATGCAATGGTCTGAGTAAACCTTGTAGTTATTTATATACATTTTAATAATTCCAGAAGCATAACAGGAATTTGTCTTCTACTCCTTGTCATTTCAAATACTTTAACAAACCCATCTCTTATGTGGCTCAATTTAAAATTAACTGGACATTTCTCCTATAATAACAGCTGAGCTTTATACTATATCACATTAGATCTTTTTTTCCTGGAATATCATATTTCTCGGTGCATTTTCTGAGAAATATTGACAATCAGTTAATCAAATTTTTCTAATGTTATTTCCTTTTATTTATTTATTTTTATTTATTTAAGTTTGATGACCGGGAAGTCCAATGGGCCAAGAACAGCCCATTTTCAGTGGAGGCCCGGGGAGAAAAGCTCCACAATAATTGCAAGTTACATTTCACACGATACAAAAGGATATAGTTCATACAGCTATTTAAACATTTACAGATAAGCTCTATGATATTTGCAATTGGCTTATCACAATGTTACAAAATGAAAAGACATAATTCAATACAGAAATTTCAACATTTACATAAAGTGAATATCTTTGTTATAAACTCAATTGTAGGTTTAACATTTCAAAATATATAGCTACTAGCCATTAGTAGGTTAGGAAAATATTATGCATGGAGAGGGTAATAGTATATTTGAGATTGGAGAGTATAGACAATAGATATTAGAGAGAAAATTAGTTTTTGGTAGGGGAGGGATTGTTTTGGGTGGGATGAAGTAATAGTAGAGGTAGTTGGATGAGTCAGTGCAAGGTGGAATGAGGGGGGAGGGATTTAAGTTGGAGCGTGGCAAGGGCATTCCCATTTGCCCATTTGGAAGAATGATGAGAGAGTAGCTGAGATTTGAAATTTGTATGGTTAGGTAGGTTGCGTAGGTGTGTGGAGAGAGAGTTCCACTGTTTAGCTAAGGAGTGGGACAGCAGTAGATAGCCAGGAGGTTGTGTAAGTTTGTAGATCTGAAGGAGATTATGTTTTTTGGATTTGAGTGAGCGGTTGGGAGTGTAATGTTTTAAGAAAGTAGCAAGAGCTGGGCAGTTGGTTTAAAGATGAGCTTGTGAGCAATGGTGAGTTGTAGGTAACTGAGGTAGTTGGGTAGTTCAAGCCAGTTGAGGGTGAGGAGGGGGTGGCAGTGGTGGGATGAGTTTTTTGAATTGGTTGCAAATTTGAAAATCTTGTGGTAAGAGAATTCAAGTTTGGACCGAAGGCCAAGATGGAAATTGGTGAAAAGAGGGGCAACATACATAAGGGAGGGGAGTAGAAAAGTGGATGCAAGAGTTTAATGGGTAAAGGGGCTTAGGAAGTGTTTGTGCCTGTAGAGGAGACCTAACTTTTGGTGGGTTTTCTTGATTGCGGAGCGGATGTGGGTGTCAAAATTTAGTTCTTCATCAGTAATGATGCCAAGAAGCTTGGTGTTGGCAATGATTTTAAGGAGGGTGTTGTTTTGGCTCTGTACGGTGAATGTGGATTTATCAATGGAGTTTTTGGTAGTGGAAAAACATTAGTTTGGTTTTATTTGCATTTAGTACCAGATGGTTAGACTGCATCCAGGTTTCTATTTTGGAGAAGGCTAGGAGCTTGGAGGGGGGAAGAAAGCTGAGCAGATGATTGTTGAGTCATCTGCATATTGGATGATAGATGAGTCTGGGGTGGATTGGTGAAAGTTGTTAATGAATAGGTTGAAGAGAAGAGGGCCAAGAACAGAACCTTGTGGGACACCTGTGGGTGTGGGAAGGAAGGGGAGGTTGAAGTTTTTCATTGGACTGCTTGTTGGCAGTTGGACAAGTAGCTGGAAAACCAGGTGATGATGGTGGGAGAGAGGTGTAGGGTGGAGAGTTGGGATATAAGTAGGGTGTTTGAGATAGTGTCAAAGGCCTTTGACAGATCTAGGAATAGTGTGGACACAAACTTGCCTGAGTCGCGTTCGAGGCTTATGGTTACAGGAAAGGAAAGAATGCAGTCATGGTGCTGCGGCCAGGGCAGAAGCCATGTTGGGTAGGGGAGAGGAGATTGTTTAGTGTTAGGTGTGCAATGAGTTGTGCTTGTATTGTATTCTCTAGTATTTTAGAAAGAGGGGAAAGGATGGCAATAGGCCTGAAATTGGTGGTATCAGTATTTTTGACACCTTTTTTAGGGAGATGATGTAAGCATGGCTTAATTGATAACTGTATTACAGGATGCCTTTGTTGTCAGTCATGTGTCTTCTGCATCTGCAATAATGACAAGTCAGTGTGTGCTCTCACAGCATGCCAACAAAGTTGCTTTAAAATGTAGCACAACAGGTTCTCAACTCCAGCCTAATTTTTTATCCACAGAGCTTGCCACAGCATACATGTTATAAGACATCCTGCAGTGGAGAAGCTAGTAAAGAAATTAATTTCATAGATAAAATCCATGGTACGATGTTGATCACTGGTGTGTCAAAATCAGGGTTGCAATTTTGTTAGGGGCGAGGCAGAGACTTTCAGAACTCTAGATTACAGACAATGATTAAGGAAGATGACTAGTTTTATACATGTGATCTCTGCTGGTAATACACTGAAGAGCTTTAACCAAAAAATGAGGAACCAGTCAAAAAGGTAACTAATAAACAAAACAGACTGGATTTCAAAGACAGAAAAAACTCCACTCTTTATTGGCTAGTACATACAAGCTTAACACTCCACAAGACATGCATTTTCATCCAGGCACCTCCCAGACTTCATCAGAAAATACACAGAATGAGAAAAACCCTGTTTAAATAGTAATAGGCTAACACTTAATAACCAATTACTGGATAAAGCTATACACACAACACAAATCACATATTAAAAAGATGAAAGGGTTTCTTAAAAATATGAAGACATTTCTAAAAAATATATAAGACATCAATCATCAGAAAAAATGTATAAATATAAATAACAAGTCTAATTAAAAATCATAATTTAGCCGCCCTGAGTTTTAACAGGAGTAATAAGGAAATACGATCGTTTAGACCCGGGGATTTACTGGCATCCAAAACTTTCACGATAAACCAACTTAGATTCCCATGGGCCTCCCTGATGTCCCTAGGTATCTCCCCCACAGGTTAATGTATGTCTATATAGTGCATTGGTAAAGTTGCACTTCCTAATATCATTGAGGTGTTCATAAATTTGACGTCTCATTTGCCTCTCTGTTTTCCCTACATAAAACCCCTCACATTGACCACACCAGGCAATATAGACCACCCCACACTGAAGAGCTTTGCCACATTACAAAATCCACACCATTGTTATTTCGATTTTACTGTATACTGCATCCATTCACATATTCTATATAGGTTCATAGATTCATAGGTAGGTACTAGGCTATCGGCCCTGGGGCCTATACAAGCCCAGCCAAAAAGGTACCCTGGCTTTTGCCATCCAAGAAAATGATTTTCCTGTGCCACTGTTGAGCAGAGCCACAGAGTTGATCCCCGGGGTGAATTTCCTATTTCCCATCCAATCATCAAGATTTTTCTTGAAGAGTGCTAATGAGGGGCTTCGTTTGATATAGATAGGTAGTGTATTCCAGAGTATGGGAAGTCTCTGGGACAGGAATCTATCCCTCCAGCATGTTCTGTTTATTGTGGTGACAAGGTTTAGGTCCCTAGAGCATGTAGCTCGGAGGGAATGGGATTTCTTTATTAAGTGGAGCATGTCCAACAGCTCTGGGTTTGACATAGCTTTGCATGTTAGGCAGAGATCACCTCTGAGTAGGCGATATGCGACGGAGTAAAGCTGGAGTGTTTTGAGATGGTCTGCGTAGGGCATCTGTTTGAGGCCTTTAATCCTCTTTGTGAGGTATTTCTGCAGCCTTTCTAGTTGTTGCAGATGTCTTGTGAGGTACATACCAAATGGGGCATTGTACTCTATAATGGGTCTAATGCGTGATGAGTAGAGGGGAACAACAACCTCTTTTTTTCTGGATGAGAAACCTTTTGTGATGAGGTGTGCCACATAGAAGGATTTCCTGACTACTGTGGCAATGTGATTAAAGGAGAGACTACTGTCCACCTGTGTCCCAAGGTCTCTTATCACACTTTCGGTGTTAAGTATACTACCGCCTATGTTGTAGTTCATGGGTACAGAGTTTTTACCAAAGGGGATGACAATGCACTTTTTGGCAGTGAGCTTGAGGCCATGGCTTTAACACCAGGCATCTGTCTCAGTGAGGCCCTTTTGTAGGATGTCCACATCGTTAGGAGTTTCAATTATAGCTCCTAGTTTGCAGTCATCTGCGAACTTCATTAGCCAAAAGACCTTCTGTGTTAGCCTGTACTTCAGAAAAGTAGATACCAAACAGAAGAGAACCCAGGACTGAACCCCACTGGTACTCCACTTGTCACTGGTCTGAAGTCAGATTTGGAGTCTGCTACTTTCACAGTGTGGGTTCTGTCAGTGAGCCAGTTGGCAACCCATCTTGTGACATAGGGATTTATACCTAGTTTAGTAAGTTTATCTATAATTCCAGAGTGGGGGATGGTGTTGAAATCTTGGCAAAATCTAGATAGGCTGTGTGAATCACCTTATCCTTGTCTATGGCTTTAGTAACTGCTTCAAAGAAGTCTATCAGGTTTAGGAGACATGATCTGCTTTTTACAAACCCGAACTGGGTGGGGTCCAGAGTTTGGAGATTACCAATGTCTTTTTTTATAAGTTCCATGATGATACATTCCATGGCCTTGCAGACCAGGCTTGTCAGGCTAATGGGGCGGTAGTTCCTGGAGTGCTCACCCTTGTGGAGTGGGATAACTGTCGCTGTGCGCCATTCAGCAGGCACAAAGCCTAAGGTGAGGCTATGATTGAACATGGTACTTAGGTGGGGTGCCAGTTCATTCTGTAGTTCGTGTAGAACACAGCCCTGGAAGTTGTCTGGTCCCATGGATGCTGTGTTCTTGGCTTTGGAGAGTGTGTTTTTTACCTGTGCACCATGATTACAGGACCTTTGCATTCTTCCAGTATACAGATGGGCTCTTTAGGGGGTGAGAGGGTGGTAAAGTTAGCACTGAACCTATCTGCCAGGATGTTGGCAATATCAGTTGGGTCTGTATATTTAGTGCCATTGTGCTGTAACTCAGAGCATATCTAAATGTTGCCATTGAAATTCTTGACATAGCTATAGAATGCTTTGTGGTTGTCTTTAGAATCAGTTGCGATTTTGTTTTTGTAACTAGCTTTGGAGGATTTTATCAGGGATCGCAGCTTCTTACTGAGGCTGACCAGGGAGCTCCTCCACTCATGAGATTTTACTCTCTTTTGCAACAGTTTCTTCCTTCTGTTGTACAGTTTGTTTATGGCAGGGGGCCATCAAATTGGCTTCCTTTTTTTGGGGGGTAGCGTCTTGGTTCTTTTTGAGATAGCATGATCCATGCACTCATGTAAGTGCTTATAAAGTGCAATTGTGTAGGATTCCGTAGTCGTAGCTGTATTGTCCATCTGCATGGGTATCATGAAGTTCATCACTTCTGTCTTAAGAAGCATGAAGTTGGCTTTGGAGAAATGTTTTACCATGGTTTCCTTAATGGGGGGGTTGGGGCAGGATGTGGATATCTAGGGTAATTAGCCTATGGTTGGATTAGACCAATGAGGTGTTGACTTCAGGTCTGGAACACCGGTGACTCATGTTGGTAATGACTAGATCTAGGATATTGTTGCCCCTGGTGGGGGTGTGGATAATTTGATCCAGGGCATTGGAGTTTATGAATTCCAGAAAGTGCTGAGTGAAGGCGTTGGTACATGAGTAGTTTTCCCAGTTAATGGTGGGGTAGTTGAAATCACCCATTATTAAGGTGTTTGGTTGAATCCTAATATTTTCCAGTACATCAAGAAAAGAGGAGTGGGAATTGTGGGGCATGGTGGTTGATCTGTAGCAAGCTACAATTTGGATTGCAGTTTTTCCCAGAGTTAGTTGCACTTGGATAACCTTGGCTGCATTATGCTGAGCAACTAGCCTGGAGGTGTAGCTATCCTTAATGAATATGGACACACTTCCACCTTTGGTGTTACGGTCCAGGTTACATGCCCAAAAGTGTGGTATGAGTTATAGCCTGGTAGTGCAGTGGTGCTCTCTGGAGCTTTGAACCAGGTCTCAGTCACTGCACAAATGCGATGTTTTAAGGAGTGCCTCGAGTGAGTGCATTTTGAGATTTTGACTTCTACCATTGAGTAGCATCACCCTCAGTTTTTGCTTGCCTGTTCCTGTTACAGTGGTGAATTTGTCATTTGAACCTTGCCTAAAAAAGGCACTACAGAGGCGGCAAGAATCTTAGCCAGTATCCAGAATCCCAGGGGTGACAGGTGCAGGCTATCTCTGGCAAAACATCGTGGACTGTCGACCATGTCATCCCAGGCAAACAGATACTGGATCCCTTTACAATAGCACCAGAAGCTTGGCCAATTGTTGAAGTCAATCATTTTGTCCTTGTATTGCGGCATCATTCTGGATGATGGCAGAATGCTACTCAGGGCTAGGGTCATACCTGCCTGGGCCAGAAGATCGGAGAGCTCTTCCATGTCTCTTTCACTGTAGTCCAGGGAGGTATGTCTCAGGTCATTCTCACCAACATGGACAATGACAAAGTCATATTTGTACTTGTGGAATGAGCTGAGTGCATGGGTTATGTGGTGGATCCTAGCACCTGATAGGCAGCTGACAGTAACCTTCTCCTTGTTTAGCCTGGTGAGTGGGACATCAGTGTGCCTGACTATAGAGTCACCAATGATTAGTGTGTTGGGTAGGTTGTTTTGCCTTATTGGCTGTGGTTGAGTGGCACACTGAGTCTGCGGGATATGTCATTTGGGTTGTGTTGGGGGGGGTGGCGGTTGCTTGCATTTCTCCTTTGCAGGTCTCTGTTGCTTGAGCAGATTATTATTGAGAGCCTCCATGAATGTTTTTGTGTTTTTATGTGTGGATTTTGGTGGTGTAGATTTATTGAGACTATGTGATGAGTGTGGTGTGGTGCAAGTGTTTACCTTCTCCTCTTAACTGTCAAGTTCAGTCTTGTCTGGAGAGAGATTTACCTCCAGTTTGGCTAGATAAGGGCATCTCTCACAGGCTGTAGTGTTGGGTGGTAGGAGGAAAGGGTTGTCTGTGTACATGAGGCAATTTCTACATTGTCCCAAGATGCCCAGATTCATCAGATAGACAGGAGAGAACACTGGGAGCTGACCCTTGGACATGCCTGAATAAAAAACTATTTTCCTCTAGATAAGTTAGGAAAGTGAGTACAAGAGCTGTTTTTCTCTAAGCAAGTGAGGAAAGTAAGTACCAAAACTGTTTTCCTCTAGGTAATGAGGAAGGTTGAGTGCTGCAGTAATTAGTAGGTTATTTAGTGCTTACAAGTACTGAACAAGTGCTGATCACGAATAAGCAAATCCAAGTGCTAAAACTAAGAATCTGTATCTGGACTAAACTAGTTACAGGAAAGGGGGGAAACAAGTGCAAATGCAGGCTTTTAAATCAGAAAGTTGAGAGAGGTGGAAAAACTGCCCAAACTGCCAATAACTACAATTTCTGGGCCAGAACCACTCCTTATGTGGTAGATAGGTTACCTAGTGCTTACCACGCCCACTGATAAGCTAGAAGGCTTCCCTCCAACACAGAAAGCTTGGAGGGGGGGGGCTCAGAAGCTTACATACAGTCCTGGATACAGCAAATCTGAATCTGGACTACACTAGTTACAGGAAAGGTATTTATATATATATATATATATATATATATATATATATATATATATATATATATATATATTATTTATTTATTTATTTATTTTATTTTACATTTGTTGACCGCCGGGATAGTCCGACTGGATACATGTCCATTTTCAGCGGAGGCCCGGGGAGAAAAGCTCCACATGGATAGTAAGTTACATTCATATTAGATAAACAACATATCACAACATTTGATAATTAATACATATCAAGAAAAAAATACATTCACATTTAGATACCAGTTAATTCATGATAGGCTCATAGATGAACATACTTTATTACGTAAGGTACCCCTATGTTGCTATGGAGACTGAGGAAGTGAGGGATTAGTCTGGTTTAGAGCATTGGCAGAGCCAATGGGTTTTAAAGTGGTAGAGTAGACCTTTCTTGAATTTGTCTTGGGAGGTAGCATTGGTAATTTGGGGAGGAAGGGAGTTCCAAATTTTGCCAATGGCATTGGCAAACAGAGAGTCACCACCTAGATTACAGGATTTGATCGTTTGTACAAGTAACATGTTTGATGAGCGCAGACTGTTTAGATTTGTGTAGGGGGTTATTAACTTACTCAATGCAGGAATATTGTCTGGTTGATTGAGAATTTTAAATGCTACTGTTAGTTGGTTATGCTTGAGTAAGTTTGGTAGTTCAATCCAACCAAGGTTAAGTAGGTTAATACAGTGATGGGTTTTATAGGGCGTGCCTGAAGCAAATCTAGCAATATGATTATAACAACAGCTGAGTTTGTTTAGGTCTGATTTTTTAAGGTTAGTGAGTATGGGGGAGGCATATAAGAGGGTGGAGAGAAGATGTGATCGGGCAATGGCCACTTTTGCCATGGGAGTCAGAAAGGACTTTATTCTATATAAGGACCCCACTTTTTTATTAACTATTTTAATAGTTTGATTGATATGCAAATCAAATCTAAGTTTGTTATCGATGGTAACACCTAGTAGTTTGGTGTTGTTGTCAGGGGAGATAATAGTCCCGTTCTTGGATTGTACAGTAAAGGGGAAGTGGGTAGGTTTATGGGTAGGATGGAAGAGTAGCAGCTTGGTTTTCTTTGGAATGAGGATCAAATGGTGACCCAACAACCATTCTTCTACTGCAGTGAAACAGTTTTGGGTTTTAGTTAGTAGATCAACTGGTGACTTGTCCGAGCAAATGAGTGTAGAGGCGTCGGCATATTGGATACAGGAGGTCTCAGGGATAATTTTGTGGAGATCATTAATAAAAATAGAAAAGAGAAGTGGTCCTAGAATGGAGCCTTGGGGAACCCCTATGGAATTAGGTAAGAGAGTGGAGAGTTTATTATTCCAGAGTACAGCTTGATTCCTATCAAAGAGATAGGCATAGAACCAATCCAGAGTTTTGTTATCTAGGTAGAGATACAGAAAAGTAGCTAAAACAGCAGTCAAATCAATTCAAATGCAGTGCAAGCTAGCACACTTGAGTACATACTAATGTTAGACCAAACAGTTTAAAAATGCAATTAAATTAAAAATAACTAAAAACAAGTGCAGAAGGAGTCTATTAGGTAGAATGAGGTAAAGAGATTGGACCGGGGGGAGTGTCCCAGATCAAATCTACAGTGGGGACGGGCAACTGCAAAAGCTTCCAAATTTAAACAACACAGGAATAGGGAGGGTGGGTATGAGAAAACCAACACCTTCAGCAGAGATCACTTTAAGCATTTATGTCTATCTCTTTTAGATGCTTGAGGAGGCAAAGCAATGCTTGTTCTTGCCACTGGTCACATTTGATTACATTTTTAGCAAGATACTTATTTTCTTAGCATTTGAAATAAGGTTCATTAGCTGTAACAGTACATTGTTCTAATATTTACAATAATGCCTTTAACCTTTAAATCACACCGTTACATTCTCAAATATATCACAAATCATCTGTGTGCACATTAAATGATTTATAAATGACATATTTAGAAAATTCAGCAAGCTTACAGTTTTGCTTACTTGCATTACATACATCTAACCTTCTCTGCAGAAGCAAATGTAGCTAGTGCAATAATTCAATGAAATATTTACGACTCAGTAAGCTTTATACAAACAAAAATCGTGGAAAGTTATATTGCCAGTGAGTTTGTAAAATGTTCACTTCTGTTGTTGACCCTCAAGTTTATTATTTAAGGAGTAGGTGCATGAAAAATGTTAATTACACACAGCAGTTTATTGTTGCTCTGAATATCTTTGTTCAGTGTCATGTCTTATAAAAGTTCGTGCTACTGCCACCTTCACCCTAATGACTCAAACATGGATATGCTGATTGTAACTTTATTTATTTGCATTATGTTAAATATCAGGTTTTAATTGTGTAGGGCATATTTTCAATGGAAATCTGGAGGAAGCTGCAACAGCATTATATATAATAACATAAACATAAAATGTATCATGTAGAACTTAAATCCTCATTAGGTGGAATCTCTAGAAATCAAACAATAATATGAACTTGCAGTTTGGAATTCCAGCAGTCAGACGAGGGAACTCTTCAATAATAGTAATAGAAATAAACCAGAAGAGATACAACTCAGTAAGAGAATGAATGAGTGTAAGCAAATATGAATTCCTTTATGCTCTCATACTGCCGTGACCTTTAATCTTTCCATGATGTTTGCCTAGTCATCCTTCTATTACACAACATGCAGGTGATTGTTCCTGTATCAAAAGTCTAACACAATCATCCTGCAGTTTGACCATCATTTATACAGATCCTTTTATCCTTTTTTTCCTACATCATTTATTGAGGAGCTGGGTTATAGAATACAGGTGGATAAGACTGCTACCTCCTCTCCAACCATTTTGCATTGATTCCAGTGAACTTGACAGCTAGTAATTTTTGTTTTATTATTTTGTTGTACTAAAATGCAGGAGCCTATTAAACTGTTCATTAATTTGTTAAACAATACTAAGATTTATGGCACTATTCATAAATATCAGGTGCCATGGAATAGGGCTAGTATGTGGTTCAAGAGTATAGTAAAGCCCTTTGCAATTTGTCAAAGTGCTTATACCACAAGATAAGACATTGTGTGCAGTCCTACCCTATTGAATAAGTATAATAGCCTATGCACTGGATGCAAATGCAAATACCCCCCAGGATCACATGCAGTTCAGAAATACCACTCCAACTGCATACAGTCTGGTCATAATGTGGTAACTTATGGGACCCAAGCTGCATATGTATAGCTGGGGGCAGTAATTATGATTACACTGATCCCCTTTCCCCACTGATGTGTTGAAAATAATGCATCTAAGAAAGCTCATAAACTAAAATTAATACTGTGGAGGCAGTGTAATAACATTAAAAGAGCAGCATCTGAGCAACACATCAGTACTACATAAAAAAAGAAAGAAATCTTTGTATGGCAGAAAAAATACTGGCAACAGAGTTTCTTGTGATACAGGCAAACCTGCACCCACGATCACATTTAGTCCCTACTCTCAGTAGTGAATAAGTACAGTTGCAGAAAATGGGAATGCTTGATGCATGGAATACCTATACTATGCTAATGTAATCCATTGCAATGAAGGGTAACAGCTATATAAATTGCACCCTGCCATGATGACGAGTCCAGGAGAAGCCTTTGTTCATGGCAGCATATGAAATATTCTGTGCAGTCCCTTAAAGGGACTGTGCGATGTTGTTTGTCTAGAGCCCTTACAGTAGCATGATTTAGCAGTAACCATTTGAAATGTCAGTACCCACTAAAAATACAGAGACTGAATGGCCAAAAGATCCAATTTACATATACTAGATGTCATTTCTCAGCCCTTTTCTCTGAGGCATGGCAATCTCAAAGTTGGTATATATAAGATTGGGGGGTTGCAAAGGGACTTGCCCCCCCCCCCCTGCAAAAAGACATTTAAAGGAGAAGAGTGATTTTCAACATTAACTCTTCTGTGTTTTTGGTCTTTTTTTTTTTTTCCAGCTTGTCGGCACGTGGCATTTCGAGTGCTGATATTTCAGTAAGAAGCCTGATACAGCTCAGTGAATCATGTTACTCTCAAGACCATGAACAAGCACATAATGTTTGTGATTTTCATGACCCTTCTTTACAGTAGTTGCCTTTTGAATCACACTGCTGTTTTTGTTTTCATGGTGTGTGTGTGTGTGTGTGTGTGTGTGTGTGTGTGTGTGTGTGTGTGTGTGTGTGTGTGTGTGTGTGTGTGTGAGTGTGTGTGTGTGTGTGTGTGTGTGTGTGTGTGTGTGTGTGTGTGTGTGTGTGTGTGTGTGTGTGTGTGTGTGTGCGCGTGTGCGTGCGTGTGCGTGTGTGTGTACATGTATGTGTATTTGTCTTAGTTTGATATGGAAACAACTTATTATTTGCATAGACTAAATAATGCAGAAATGTGTTATCCTTCATAGAAAATAGCTTGCATGTTCCTGATGCAGTTATTTCACATAAAAACAGACCAGACATCATGTGACCACTAGATTTGATTGCCACCAACATTTCATATAAATAAATCATTTCCAATTAAAATCTAGTTTAACTGCAAACCACAAATCCTCAGTAAGACTCCTTCTTCTGAGTTCTAGAGACTGCACATTTTCTCACAATACTCATTTAAGAAACAAGTACTGCATACATATTATAAGTAAAGCTGATAGTGATCCTCGAAAATAAAGAAATTCATATGTTTTGTGGTTTATTTTTTTTCAGACCTTAGAAACAATGGACACAGGAAAACCCTTTTTGCAAGCATTCTTCATTGACATGGAAGGCTGCATAAGAACACTTAGATATTATGCTGGATGGGCAGATAAAATCCAAGGCAAAACTATCCCTGTGGGTATGTTGTAACTGCAACTTAATATACAATTTTAACTGTGAATTATCTGATAATAGTACTGTTTCAGGATTCAGATTTTGTGTTTCTTTATCATGACTGCTATTTTTCTTGTTTCAAACAGTATGCCACACTAATAATGGATTTAAGCAAAGAATGGAAACACGTTCACGCATTATTGCAATATATAGAATACTGTGTGAAATGACATACAAAATGCTGTTGTACATATCTACTAAGGGGTTGCAGGAAGTTACAAAAAGGCAGGAAGCTCAGGATCAATTCCAAGCGTAGCATGATGTATTTGAAATATAGGCATATCACAAGTGAGCTGATATGATGGAGCAAATTCTAGGCTATGTTTTATATGGTTTGTTACTTTGCACTCTAATGTATGCTATGTTTTTTCATAATATGATAGTTTGTACAGTTCTCCAGTGTGGTATAATTTCCCTGAGAATATTTAGCATCACAACAAATGTGGCATCACTCTAGCTTGTTGATGCTTAGATAGTTAATCTCAGCACTACAGAAAGTATATCACATTTGTCACTCAGCTGGGATTTGAATCGTGATAATTTCAGAACACCGGGCACTTGAACCATATATTATAACAATTTGAGAAGGAATTAAGTATGACCCACATATTATAAAATGTTCAATATGAAGAAAAAAGGGGATCTTTTGAATCAGTCAATGTAGCATTTAGTGATTAAGATTGATTTTGTAAAGATTCACTTCTAGATGTGGGCTCATTTGCAACAGATTGTGCATTGATTTGGGTTCTAGTTTGTTAAGGAAACATGCCAGATTTAAAATTATACCATAATTAAAACAATTTGCTTTAGCTGACAGTTTGTTTTTATGTTGCACTGTCAGCAATCCAGTTAGAGGAAACTTAAGTGCACAGAGGATTAGTGTGATGTAGAAACTGCTTAATCTGTAGCATCTGGTAGGCTTTAGTTTTAGAAGTTTGGGTGGGTGGGTGGAGAACCAAATAAAAGCAATGCAATTAAGAAAGCTCATAAAGTAAAACCAATGCTGTGGAAGCAGTGTAATAATGAATACAGTACATTAAAACAGAAGCATTGGCAAACAGCTTCTTTTAGAAGGAAGAAGGCTGAAAAACATATGTCACTGTCTACTTCATTCTTTTAATTTCATATTTTAGCATTTCTTACTTTCAAAGCAATTATTTCTAAAGAGAAATGTGTTTGATTATTGTGAAGCTGTTTAACTTCAATGCATTATAATCAAACAAAATATGAACAATTTGATATCTATATTATCTCTGCATTTGAGTGTTTTTATAAAGGTATGACAAAAAAACATGCTAGGTTATACACACATTATTTGAATCAACTTTAATCAAACACACATCTTTCAAAACTGAATTAACTACATTACTAATTTTAAAAGTAGTAGGTAAGTACAAGCAAAGAAGAGCTCCATCCCATCTTCCTAGTACCCTGAAACAAATGCATCTTCACTTTGACTTGCAGTGACTTGACAACTATGACCTTTAGCTTTGACAAGGTGGGAATGCAAGTCTTGCATAGGTGGAGACAAGGAGCCATAGCTACCACCACCACCCCACCCCAGTACTAACTTGAATTTGGCTTCTTGAAAAATCAGATAGTCTTTTAAACTGATTTTTGAAGAATTATGACCATGAAGGCTAATTTAAAGGTATAACTTCAAAATTACTATCCCATGGTTGAGATACAGTCATGGTGATAAAGCCGTCTATATTATAAAATTGTCACTGTTAGGTAATCTCTAGAGGTGAAATGGATAAAAACACTCAATAATTCAATGCAGGGTTTCCAGGAACAATATTAATTCAGTCTCTCAGAGTACCGCAGTGTTGGACCTTTTCCACATTTCAGTAACCCCTTTACTGTAACAGGCATCACAGAAACTAAAATCATGCATAGCTTTCCTGATACTACTGTTTTATCCATGATACTCCTGTTTTATCCATGATACTACTGTTTTATCCATGATACTCCTGTTTTATCTGGGAAACTGCTTCTTCATAGTGTTACCAGCTATGACTGTAGCTCTCAATGGATCAAAGACAAATCTCAACAGGATCCAGGACAAATCCAGAAATACTCAAGGATAGCCAGGAACATTTTTAAAATATTGGTACTACAGAATGAGATAATGTGAATTAATATACATATATATATATATATATATATATATATATATATATATATATATATATATATATCTTTGGGGGGGTGGAGACATCTAGAACTATAACTACTGTCATGGTTTATTAAGCATAATTCAGTCTTTTCTCCAAAACTCACAATTTTTAAAATGGATTAAGAGGGACAGAGCTAAAATTTGGGTCAAAAGATATCCCTGAAATTCAGCAACAGTAGAGAGAAATGATTGAAAACTTAGTTATCACCCCACTTCTTCTTTATAGAAATGCATCCTGCATGATTCCTGATATCATTGCCTCAAAAAAATTATCTTAATTAAGGATAGCATCGCACTAAAATCAATGTTTGTGTTGCAGCCAATGTTATCAGTATTAAGAGCACTGCTTGATGAGACTCTGTATTCAGATATCTGAAAAAATTGCTCCCGAAATAGATTCTATACTCTCATAGGATCCTAGGAAGTTATTAGGCTTATGGCCCTAGGGCCTTTACAAGCCTAGCCAAGCCTTATCCTTATTTCCATGATCAGCACCTACTGACCCTGTCCAAGAAAGACACAGGTGGACACCCACAGTGAATTTACGATCATCCAGATTGCATTTGAAGAAGGCCATTGAGTTGCTCTGTTTGACCTGAAGAGGTAGTCTGTACAACAGCAGTACAGAAAGTCACATAAATAATAATTCTCAACAGCTGCATTGAAATCTAGACATGCTTTTATAATCGTTGCTAAACACAGATATAGCACACATGTCTGTATTGTATTTCTGACAGGTCAGAACTTTCAGACATGTATGTATACTGTCCTATCCTTTTTTTCCTTCTGCGATTCCTAGAACTATATATATATATATATATATATATATATATATATATATATATATATATATATATATATATATATATATATATATATATATATATACTTTTCTGTGTCAGCCTTACTGTGACCTTGTAGATCAACTTACACATAATGAATTATCTGTTGCCATCATATAAGCTCTCTATTTATAAAATGTAAGTTATCTTACATTATTCTGCAACAAGGTACATAAGATCTCATAGAGAATGGAGCAGTAACACATTTATATATATAAATTCTTAGCAAGCTTTGAAATGGCTCAAGGTATAGTTCAGATCAAACAATTCATATTAGAATACTGACCTACTAACTGGACAATCTGTTAAAAAGCTTCTTTTTTTTGGTCCAAAGCAGACCCAGTTGCTCCCAGGATGAGAATGTGGAACAGCTTGAGGGACATAACATTATCTAGACAGGAATTATGAGATCTTAGCTTTTGTTTGCACATGTCTGCAGCGCACCACTTGCATTAGTGAATATTGCATGGTTCGGTAAACTACATCTTGAATAATATCCCAATGATATAAACATTTCTAATGCGTCTTTGAAAGGGTACCTTATAACTGTCGCATTCTTATGGCTGATGAGAAATGGCCCATGCTGCTAATTAGGGACCTCTACAGCTGTGTCTTCAGGTCTGTGGTAGCATTTCACAGTAGTCTTTCTGATTGGTTGAGAAGTGGATGATGCATTCAGGATGTAGATAAATGTGGTGACTGTACAGATAAGCTGTATATGAATACAAATGTGGACATCCTGAAAAGGGTTACCTGTACTTATTACATCCTGATATCAATGTATGACAGTGCAATAAATATATGAAGTATGCACCACAGAGTATAGCAATTGCTTACAATGTATGGGACTTAAGCAGACTCAACCATTTCAGTTTCCCTGTCTCTATAATGCAAGTAAACCACTTGCAAACTGTTTTCTACCCAGGCCCAAAAAGATGGCTTTTGTTTTGTAGTGTGTGAATTAATTAGTAAATGTTTGTTTCTGGCATATATTATATTGAATTCAGCCAGCTGAGCCATTTTATTACTTTTTGGACTTGAACAATTGTCATTTACTGTAGCATTGGACCTACTAAGTTCAAAGGAATAAACAGTAATAACTTTTTATAGCTTTTATAGCTTTTTACAAGACAGCATTCAAGTCTTCATCACCTAACTGACATCTTTTTTCTCCATTGTCGGACTATCTCTGTATCACCATAGCAAAGAAGGGACAAAAGAGGAAGCTGTGCTTGGCACAACCTATAATAGGCATGACCTGTACCTAAGAAGAGTTGACGATCATGTACAAGCACAACACCAGCATTCCTTTAAGTAGCTACAGCTGATATTGTGGCACATTAATAACAGCAGCAAGGAGATATCAGAAGTAACTTGCTACTGTTCTGCAGCTACTGGGATGTTTTTCTTTTTTTTCTTCAGCTGATTACGGGGACCATAAAATGCCCAGCCATATAAACCTTTAAGCAGACACATTTGAAAGCTCTTGCCACCCCTTACAAATACTTAATAGTACTCTCTTCCAAATCAAGTATGGCTGTACATGGTAAAGTGGTGTCAATTTGTGTCTACCCATCCAATCATCAACACTAGCCTTAAACACAGACAAAGTAGTATGCTGCTTGACCTGAAATGGTAAACTACTGCATAGGCTGGGAACAGACCTCTCAACCGTACTGAATCACTAGTTTTTTACCGAGTTATGGGGTCTAAATAATGGGGTGTCATATTTCCCCAAGTGGCATTCCTTCATTTCTGATTTTTTTTCCACTTTGTTTTTATTATTTCCGTTTTGGAGCTGATGTCATCACGTGTGTGATGAAGTCAGCTCTGTCAGGGCTGCGAGCCTGTCAGAATTGAGCTCAAGGGGCTCACATCATGCACACATTTCCGGCTGGGCGCTGCAGTTCAAATGCTCTGTGAGTGGGAACAGCACTCCAAGAAATGCAGGAATGAAGTAGTTTCTGAAACATTTTTCTTTTAAAGGAAAGAATGTTATATTCATGAATGGAAGGGCTGGCTGTTCAAATGCTCTGCACTCCAGGGAATCATGGCTGGGAATGAAGTAGGAAACCTCTATTTCACTTTGCACAGATGAAAGGGTGTTTATTTCGTATTCTAAATGGACTGGTGTGTGTGTGTGTGTGTGTGTGTGTGTGTGTGTGTGTGTGTGTGTGTGTGTGTGTGTGTGTGTGTGTGTGTGTGTGTGTAAATGCCCCCAGTTTAATACACCTGGTGACTAGAGGTACTCAGGCTCAAACACTGCATCTTGCATACAAAGTAAAAAGAGTTTAAAGCCCCTAGCCACCACCATTGTTAATTTATGCATTTGAATTTCGAACTTCATATTCTTCAGAAAATACATATGAACCTATGCACCTATATTAAATAGTAACACAAAACCTTTTATTTTAGCAGTTTTCTAAGTTTATAAGATCAGTATTTGAAAATGTTCCCTATTTTGGGGTTGTATTCCCCCATTATTAGCTTTGTCCAGTTTTTTTGTGCTAAGAGGTTGAGAGCTATGGTGAGAAGTCAGAACTGAATTCATTAAATGATAGTCATTTAAGTTTCAGTCTTACTATTTTTTCAGGAAACTGCTGATTGGGTGTAGTGGTATGTTGCTCTGACTGTAGTGCACAGGGTCCTGGGTTCAAGCTTGCCAGTGAAATGTATGGTGATAACACAACATTTTATTCTAGCAATTTTCCAAAATTATACAAGCAATATATAAAATGTGTCCTTAGTTGTTGGCCTTTTGTCCCCCTCACAAAAAAAAAAATGAAATTGAAAATAAGTGCAAGAAGCTGTGCAAGATGCCTATAGCTTACACTACTGTCATTCTCTCTCTCTCTCTATACATATATATATATATATATATGTATATATATATATATATATATATATATATATATATATATATATATATATATTGTGTGGGTGTGGAAGTAGACTTTTATGATGGAAATGTTCTGAATTGGGCAGTTTTGTCATTATTGGTTCATGCATTTTGTTTCATTGCCTACTAGAAAAATGTTCAAACAATAAATTCAAACAATACATTTAAAATGCGCTCTGTCTAACAAGTGTGCTGTATTATACACAGAATATAATTTAATAAAGTCAGGAAGGTGTATCAAATAACACATGTATGTTTCTTGTTTTGTGTGCAAGGGGCCATTGATTTCAAAACAGCCCAAAGGTAATCTTTATCCACCACTGGTCAGATGCATGTTCTTTGGATGTGGTTTGTGTTTCAATGCTCTTTCAATGAATGTGAGTTTCAAGGGCAGATAAGTTTTAATGCCAAGTCTATTTTCATTGTGACACAGTATTGCTATGTTTAGAAGATATCTATTAGTGTTTGTGCATTGTGCTGTAAAATGTAAAAATAAAATCCAAGTAATCATTGTAGAAGTAAAGCAGTATGCACACATTAGTGTTTATGGTAAATGGTGCAAAATAGCCAGGTAATGGGACATTAGAATGGCTGCAGTGGGGCTCTGGTGCCTTATTTTGGTTGTCTATTCTTCAGTTTGCATTTGAAAGTTGGTATCCCACAATTCCATTGGAGTGAGTGGGGTTACATAATTATGTATGCAAACGTTATGTTAATCAGCATACAGATTTCATGTTTCCAGGTTGAGAGGTTTGGCTTGGAATCCATTGGGTCAGGAAACTCTCCTTACAGAGAGTCTTTTGTTTTTATTGTGATAAATTTAGGTCAGTAGCAAAGTATTTGTACAGCCTCTACTCAAATAAGATTGGGTCTTTTGTGGCTTGAAAAACAAGAGAAGCATCAGCAGAGAGTGGACTGTAAACTACGGAGTATAAGGAGACTTGTGCTTGTCTGTAAGGATAGCTGAAATATTTAAAGCCTTTAATTTTCTAGGTTAAAATCACTGGGGCCTTTCCAGCTGAGTGCTGTGCTTGGATTTCTACATACCAAAGGATGCACACTATTTGATAATGTCCAGTTTATGTCTATGGTGATGAAAATATTTGAGTCTTTCACACATATGCATACTTCTCAACCTCTTAGCAAAAGAAATCTGGGCAAAGTCAGAAATAATGGTGATCAAAGGCCAGAAATAGGGGTCAGATTTTAAATATTGCTCCTGTAAAAAAGTTGCTAGAATAACAGGTTTTGTATTAGTATATATTTTCTGAAGGATATTAAGTCTGAAACTGAGATGTCTGTCAATATTTAGTCACTTCAGTCCTCAATGTCCAAAACACACATTTTATGAGGAACAGACTAAAAATAAGAGGTAAAAATTATTATGACATGCTGCAAAAATCTGTACAGTTCAGAGGTATGATTTATATATATATATATATATATATATATATATATATATATATATATATATATACACACACACACACAACATATATATATATATATATATATATATATATATATATATATATATATATGTGTGTGTGTGTGTGTGTGTGTGTGTGTGTGTTTATATATATTAATATGATCTGCCCACCTATGGGGCTAGGGGAGGATTTAGTCATTCCAATAAATTGTACCCTTTCAATTTTATTCTGATTGGTTAGCAGTGCTAGTATACCAATATGACATAAGCTTTGCACCAGTAGATTTAGGAAAACAGATTAACAGAACAGATATGTACACATCTCATTAAAGGAAGAACGAATGGGGAGAAGATGAAGCACTGTGATGCCAGGACATTAAACAGAGTTTAAGAAGGCAGCATAAAGTAGTAGTTGTATTTGTATACACGTAATAAGAGGTAATTGTTTGAAAATAGAGGGATGATGACTTAGAAAAATGTGCAAAACTACTGGTTACTGAAATTACTGTAGATGCATAAATCAGCCTCACACAAATCATAGGGGGCTCACCAATACTTACAGGCTGAATTCAAATGGCAGCCAATGCAGGAAGAATACCTCTTAACTGTACAGATTTTCGCAGCTTGTCCAGATTTTTGCATCATATTTTTAGTCAGTTTTTCATAAAATTGTGTTGTTTTTGGCAAATAGGTTCATAGATTAGTACTAGGCTAACTGCCCATTTGAGACATTTTAAGCCTAGCCAATTATCTCATGTGAGAATCAAACCTTGCACTTTGTGTGTCTAAGGTAAACAACTTAACCATTATGCCAGTCTCTCACCCTAGAGATTACTACTAGGCTACCTGCCCTTGTGTGCCACTTTTTAAACCTAGCCAATCACTCCATGAAGGAATCAAACCCCACACTTTGTGTCTGTAAGGTAAATACCTTAGTCATTACACCAACCACCCAAATCATTAAAGACTGAAGTTAGAAAATAATGACAGACATTTGAGTTTCAGAACTCATATCCTTCATAAAATTTACACTAATGCAAAACATGTTATCCTTTCAATTTTCTAAGCTTGTAAGAGCACTTTTTAAAAACTGTCCCTATTGTTGGGCCTTTGTCTCATTTTTATTTATGGCTTTGTCCAGATTTCTTGCTCTAAGAGGTTGAGAGGTATGACAGGAAGAGAGTAAGAGGCAGACTGGAAGCAGGCATAACTTTTGTACTGCGGCTAGCTGCAGTGGCATACAAGGATAAAGCCCTGACTATGCCTTAGGTGACCCAACTTCAGAGACAGGGCTCAGGCTTCAAGGAGAGCAGGGCAGCATTGAGGAGTTACATCATGTATGGAAACAAATGACATAGCCTCAATGATACCCACTGCATGCCAAACACAGGGACAATTACAGACATGGACAGATGTGTTATAGCTTTAAATTGACAAAAGCCCCTGGCCTTAGATGAGTGATGGCCCCATTTACCACTGTTTGGCTCTTACATCCTGTAAGGGGGGAAATGAGACATATGAGACAACAGAGACAGCATACCTTGATGATCACCAAGGCAGGTACAAAAAGAAAAAAAACAACAAAAAGAAACAAGACAGCCAATTGAAGTACATTTGTATTTTGGCATCTTTCTTTACTACTGCAACGTAAATCCTTATATAATGATTTACTTCAATAAATCAATAACTGATGTGTGCACACATACACACACACACACACACACACACACACACACACACACACACACACACACACACACACACACACACATATATAGATAGATAAAATCACAAGCTTACTTCTATTTACAGTACAATATATTTACATATGTAGCACCAGATGTCTGCATACACAATCTATCCATTTATAATTATTTTGCTAATTGTTGTTGATGTCGATTTTCCTTAATTGCCATCAGTGGCTAACAGCTTCAGACATTGCTTGTCAGTGTCACAGCAGTGTCCTTATCACTGAAATATTTTATAAATGGATGTTTTTGTAGAAGGACATGAGTTTACATCATCGGAGTTTTTTTTTAGTACATTTTGTTTTGTTTTGTTTTTTGTTGGGTTGCTTGAGATTGTGGCTCTGGGTACAGTATGTAGCATGGCAAGTATATCTTTGTTAATTTTTTTTTAGGTTTTAGCTTCTGCTATGGCTTTATGGCTGGTAAATAAGGATGAAGCAGTGAGGTGGGACTTTTGTTTTTTTTTTTTTTTAACTAATATTTAATTTTAATAAATACTCTTGTGGGCATTTCATTTATTGATTTTCAGTGGTAGCTGGTGACTTCAAAGTAAAAAAAGTTGCAGAAAGTAAATGAATGGGTGAGGATAAACAGATGGGATCCATCCATTTCATCCACAAATAGCTTCAGTACCCACTCATTGTAGCCACTTTATGGGCTATATATATATATATATATATATATATATATAGTTATATATATATATCTCAGCTGTCTGGCTGCAATCAGCAACGTCAGCCTTCACTGAAATGGAGTCATAGATAATGGACTCCATGACCCCCATTGCACACTGTCCCCCACACCCCTCCTCAGTACAACCTTTCTTGTTTCTCCT